>NC_072739.1:154385467-154668738 GCF_026930045.1 Uloborus diversus
TTGTTAAAGAATTATAACATTTAAATCTATTGTCAAAAAATGGAAATTAAAAAATTGCTTTCTCACCTTCTGCATTTTCAAAGATTTGATTCTAAGCGATGCAAGAAATTTTCTTTGACTTTCATAAGCCTTCTTATGATCTTTAGATCGTAAGCTTTGAGCTTAACCTATCTTATAATCTTTAGATCATAAGCTTTGATCTTAACCCATCTTATGATCTTTAGGTCATAAACTTAGATCTTAACAAATTCCTATCCATCTTATGATCTTTAGATTAAATGCTTTGATGTAGAGTCGGGATATTTTTAATACTTAAAACTAGTTGATGATGACATAAATAACATTTATATGTCAAATTTTGTGGAACTTGGTTCAGAAAATGTTGTGCAAATGGATTGAATTTTTGCTTCTATATGGCCTAAAGTAGGCTTACCAGATTTCTGAAAAGTTAAACCGAGACACCGAACTGCACCCCCCACCCTCAAAAAAAAAAAAAAAAAAAAAAAAAAAAAAAAAAAAAAAAAAAAATAAATAGTATGTTGTGGCCATCACGAAACTTTCTTCTATATCTTTCTTGTGAATTCTGATCAATCCCTATGCTTGAAAAGAATGCAATATTCCCAGCAAAAAAAAAAAAAACTTGACGACCGTCCGAATTCCTGAATTCCCGCAAAAGCAAAGCAAAGAACGACTTGAAAGTTATTTTAAAAGCCTTGCTTGAATTAATTAGATGTTTTATTTGTTAACAAACATAAAATGGCAACAGTTATTAATTTTAAATCATTGCGATAACATTTCCGATTATCTCCCGAAAATTAAAATCACGTGAAATAAGCAGACGAGAATATTGTAATTTATCTTTCTTATTGTTGCATTTATAAAGCTATTTTTATTAACACAAAAAAAAAAAAATCAGACCCCCATGGAGCGATTGGCGCCAAAATTGAAACAACGCCTATTTACAAATAGATTCACATTTATTCCAAATTTCATCCAGAACGTAGCATTACTTCTTGAGAAATGGCACTCACAATGAAAAAAAAAGAACATTCGATTGCGCCACCCCCTTTTCAGTTTTTGACACCAAAATAAAATCAGCTCTTATACCCACTAAGGTCTACTTGCCGATAAATTTTTCTTTCATTCCGTTCATTATTTCTTGAGATACAGCAGTCACAATTGACGACAAAAAACGTTCTATAGCTCAACCCCCGTTTGAGTTATTGCCACCAAAATTGAATCAGCACCTGTTCCTGTTAATGGCAACATATGGTCCAAATTTTGTTTGATTCCGCCAGTTACTTCCTGAGGAATAGCAAGCACGCGTAACTCAAAAAACGTCCCATTGCTCCACCCCCCTTAGAGGAATTCGCGCCAAAAACCAATGGGCACAAGTTCACATAGGGGCACATATGTGTACCAAATTTCGTTCGATTTCGTGCGGTAGTTTTTGCTGTAGAGCGGCCACAAAAAACTGGTCACACACAGACGTGACACACACACATACACACATACATACACACACACATACATACACACACACAGACAGACAGACATTTTCCAAAAATAGTCGAAATGGACTCAGCACACCTCAAAACGTTCGAATCCGTCAAAATTCGAAATTCGAAAATTTGCACGAATCCAATACTTTCTTCTATATATTAGATATAGAAGAAAGTAAAAAACGTTGCGGGATTTCAAAAGGGTGCACACGTTTGACTAGTTTTTACTTTCTTCTATATCTAATATATGGAAGAAAGTATTGGATTCGTGCAAATTTTCGAATTTCGAATTTTGACGGATTCGAACGTTTTGAGGTGTGCTGAGTCCATTTCGACTATTTTTGGAAAATGTCTGTCTGTCTGTGTGTGTGTGTGTCACGTCTGTGTGTGACCAGTTTTTTGTGGCCGCTCTACAGCAAAAACTACCGCATGAAATCGAACGAAATTTGGTACACATATGTGCCCCTATGTGAACTTGTGCCCATTGGTTTTTGGCGCGAATTCCTCCAAGGGGGGTGGAGCAATGGGACGTTTTTTGAGTTACGTGGGCTTGCTATTCCTCAGGAAGTAACTGGCGGAATCAAACAAAATTTGGTCCATATGTTGCCCCTAACAGCAGCAGGTGCTGATTCAATTTTGGTGTCAATAGCTCAAACGGGGGTTGAGTTATAGAACGTTTTTTGTCGTCAATTGTGACTGCTGTATCTCAGGAAATAACGAACGGAATCAAACAAAAAATTTTTGACAAGTAGCCCTTAGTGGGTATAAGAGCTGATTTTATTTTGGTGTCAACAGCTAAGAAGGGGGTAGCGCAATGGCCCGTTCTTTTTTTCCATTGTGAGTGCCCTATCTCAAGAAGTAATGCTACGTTCTGGTTGAAATTTGGAATATATGTGAATCCATACGTAAACAGGCTTCGGTTCAATTTTGACTCCAATCGCTCCAAGAGGTGTTGATTTTTTTTTTTTTTTTTTTTTTTTTTTTTTTTTTTTTGCGAATAAAAATAGTTTTATTAATGCAACAATAAGAAAGATAAATCGTAATAGATTGTCGTCTGCGTATTTCTCGTGATTTTAATTGTATGGAAATGATCGGAAATATTATCTCAATGATTTAAAATTTTTAACTGTTGCCATCTTATGTTTGTTAATAAATAAAATATTTGTCATTAATTCAAGTAAGGCTTTTAAAGTAACTTTCAATTTTCGCTCTTTGTTTTGTTTTTATAATAATTCAGACATTGGGATGGTCGTCAAGTTTTTGCATGTGTAATTTTGTTTTTGTTAAATTGCTTCCTCGTCAAGCATGGGGAGGGATCAGAAAAAGGAAAAATATAGAAGAAAGTTTCGTGATGGCCACAACATACTAGTTAGAGAGTGTTTTCATTTGGAGCAGGTATTTAATTCACAATGCTATGAATTAATGGTTACTAATTATGAACCTAAATCAGGGGTAATAATGAATGACACAAGGTAATTTTTAACATTTTATTTCTTTCATGTTAATATTTATACCTTATTTAAGTAAGAAGGAACTCTTTGCAAAAGAAATAAATATTTTAACAAAATTTGCATGGACTTTTCGTTGGCCAGGACTTTTTTTTTAGAAAGTCTTTTTTGGTTTTAATCTTGTTGCAAAAATTTTCACAAGGTAATCCGATAATAATTTCACAGGTTAATGTCACAAATGACAAAGTAATTATCCTTAGTAATCCTTCACAGTTAATTTTTGTTTCGGTCAACTATAGTCAAATTTATCTTTTACCGGGACGTGAAGTAAACCGGACGGGACACCGGGATTTTATCTGTCTGGCAAGCGTATCTATAAAGAATGCGAATTAACGACTATTTTTCAAAATGTTACTAACTTGTTATTCAACTCAGAAATATTTGAACAGTTAAATGCATTCCCTACATTTAATCTACAATTAAAAAGTAATCTAGAATCAAGTAGAATGAAGGCACTGTGATTGTGGATGTATTTCATTGGCGCTGTTTTTAAAAGAGAAAAAATTAGTTTTTTTAAACAATTCTATATTCAGTAAATTACCGCCCGTTAACCAGGGCAAACCTTGCCTCGCGTTCAATTTTCGAGTTGAACCGAACCATTGCTTCGGTCACTCGTCTGGTCTGCTAATTCTATATTAGCTACCAGGTTGTTTCGCACTCTTGGCTTCCTTAAGAGGTTTTCAATTTCCAGCTCGGTCACTTTCCTATGCCGGGCTGATGAGTGCTAATAAGCACGAAACTGCAGTCCTCGGCTGGAAATGACTGAGCTGGCGGTGTATTTCACGTAATTCTGTATTGTTCTATTTGTTTATTTATTAAATTATTTTATTAATTTATTAATGTGTAATGCAACTTTTTTTTTTACAACTAACAACAACAAATTTACAAATTTTGATTTTATTGTTAAAATTTTAAGCATGATTTTTTTTTTTTTTTTTTTTTTTTGTACAATATTTAAGTTCTGATCTCTCAACATAATTTAATATTAATTTCATACGATATTAAAAACAAATTTTGAACTTAAGGATCAGATCAGTCCCATTGTCATTTCTGTTCCTCGGAGCCTGGCTAACGTGCATTAAATTATCACTACTTAGCAGAAGAGCATAAAAACAGTTGTGGTTTATGGCAACTTTTCCAGAATATACTTCCTTTAATAGCAATGAGGTCACTTTTAGGGTACACCCAAATCTCTTTTTGTACGGTGAATAAGGGACCGCATAAAAAAATCGCATGAAAAAAAAAATTGTTCGAAACTTCACGAGTAGCTTTAAAAAGTTGTTTTCGCGACACTGTTTTAAAAAATATATATATACGGTGAATAGGGACCGCATAAAAAAAGTCTCACGTAGAAAATAACCCAAAAACTTAAAAAATTGTAATATTTAAAAAAAAAACAAGTGATGATAATTTTTGACGAGTAGTTGGACAAAATTTCCCGAATAAAGAACTTTTTGGGAGGTCACAGTGACTTCCCATCGGGGTGCCTATGTCGTCACTTGGAAGATACTACCTCGCGCTCGTTTTAAAAATAATTTCGTCAATTAAATCCCAATCTTTGATTAAAATTTTAATGTACCGCACGGTACACTTTGTTATTCTGTTAAATTTTAAAAATTCTTAACCTAGTTAAAAATTAAAAACGTTTTGGCTTTACAGATTTACTTCATTAATGACTTATTTTAATAAACTATAACATCATTATCACTGTCCGCGCGTGCGAAGGCGAATTACAATTTTTACAAACATTTTTTATCAAACTTAGCACATCGGTCATCTGCCCATTTGTTACAATTACGACAGTGAAGCCGTTTAGTTGCATTTTTGGATTCTGAATACTGTTTAGAGCACTCTAAGCAGAACCAGTCTTTATCATCTTCATCCGAAGACGCACTGTTTGGACGCACCTTTTTGCTTTTTTTTTTTTTTTTTTTTTGTCTTTGTGTCTGTTGATTTCTTCTCTGTTAGACACAATTTCCTTTTCACAGATTTTTGTTTCCCATCTTGGGCTTGCAAAACATTTTTTACTGGTGTATTTGTTAAAATGGCGCTGACATATGGTTTCCGCTTGAGAACTGTCTTCACTTCTGCACTGCCTGCAGCGTTGGAGAAAGACCTACATTCGAATAATACATTATTTATTATTATTATCATTGTTGTAATTATTATTATTATTTATTCAACCATGCATATTAGCAATAAATTAAATCATAGAATGAAAGAAATCAGAGTTATTATTATTATTACTATCATCATCCAACTACAGCATTTTATATGAATTAAATCATTCAATAAAACAGATCAGAAATACTACTTACCACCACTAGCATTTTTCATCTTACTGCAGAATCTTTCTAGTATCATGAAATTCATCTGCTACCTTTCGTAATAAACTACCTGCAATTACTTCTTTAACATCCAGTTATGTTTCTTCAGGTGTTTTGCCCCAGTCCGTCTTGTTTTTATAGTCCCCACCATATCACATTTAAAAAGAAAACATAATATTAAATTAAAACTTGCATGGGGCAAGTTGTTACTTGTAACAACTAACCCTAACAAAATTGTAACAACTTGCCCCATATGACGCCACTTTAATTCTTGGCACATATTACTGGTATTATGTCTTTGAACAAAACTTTCAAATATGTTAGAACTACCTGAAAATGTAGGCTTTCACCTGGTATAGAAATAAATTCGTTATCTGCAACGGTTTCGTCACAAATAGAAAAATAACAGCGGAAAGAAAAATTACTTCCAGGCTCAAAAAAAAACCGTTTTCTTTGAGCATTCTCCCTGCTACAAACTGCAAGAACTCCAGTGACCGTCAGGGAATGCAGATGGGTGAGTGCTATCATCTACTGCAAGGAAAGTCAGTTTCACCTGGTGGTTAATTTTAAATTCGAATGTAACAACTTACCCCGAGTAACAACTGACCCCGGTCTCCCCTAACTAAACTGATCCTTTTCTAACTAAATTTTATCATTTTGAAAAACGAAGTGGAATCAGGGGGAAGAGTTTGAAAAATCTTACGTACATTTAGAGGGGGGTAGGGGGTCTAAAATCGCCAAAATAGTCCTTACGTAATAAGTAATGAATGGCCCCTTACACGACCCAGTAAGCAAAATATCTTGCCTCAGTATTGCATAAAGGTTGACATGCAAGAAAAATCATCTTGCATTAATGCTGCCTCAATGTTGATATGTTACTCCATTTATGCTGTCAGCAGGCTGCCACAATATTGACTGACAAGGTGTATGCAGCATAATATCAGGAAAATATCAAGGTAGGCTGCTTTTGTAATATTGCATACGTATTGATATGACAGGATAATATCAAGATGTTGTCATGACAGCATGAAATCAAGGTCTAGGCAAGATGATCTTGCTTTTGTAATCTTGCATACGTATTGATATGACAGGATAATATCAAGATGTTGTCATGACAGCATGAAATCAAGGTCTAGGCAAGATGATCTTGCTTTTGTAATATTGCATACGTATTGATATGACAGGAAAATGTCAGGATACATTGACATGACAGTATGAAATCAGCACGTTTGCAAGGTGTTTTATCTATTTATTTCTTTGTATTATTTTCACTTTAAACTCGAGAATTAAATTTCATTCTTTAATTATTTCTGTTATTCTTCAAGATAGTTTTCTAGCCTAAGAATATTTTCTTAAAGCTGACATCTGATCGGAAATTCATATAAGGGAATTAATAGTACTCGCAATTCAATTTAAAAAATGAAAGTTTCTTCGTTTTGCGTAACACTTGACTTATTTTTTAAATTCATGCTTCTAATTGTATTATAAAGACATAAAATACCTAGTTAGGAATAATTGCGGAAGGTTTTATAACACATTTAGGAGTAAAGAAAGCAAAATAATAAATAAGTAAATAAATACAATAAAGTACATTTCCAAATGGATGTCAGCATTGAAAATATCCCATTGACAAAACACATAAATTTATCTTAAAGAATAACATAAATAACCATTGAATAAAATTAATCTTACTCATGAGATTGAAGTGATAATACGAAATTCTGGGCTTCATATCCTTTGTTTCTAAATCTAGGGACGAAAAACGTTATTTTCGGCCATTTCTAACATTGATCGCACATCGTCTGCGATATGACTTGTTTAGTACTATATTAATAAACAAATGCAGTTATCAGTCATTCATAAGTTATTCCTAAAACAATACTATTTCACACTAATAACTAAGCAAACAACTTCACGAAGCCTAAAGAACGCAACGCCAACGCCACGTGCAGCTCCTCTGAACCGACTGAAATCGTAGGTCGAAGGAGGAAAATGTGCCAGCAATGCGGAGGGACGCTGGGTAGAAAGAACTGTGCGCATGCGCAAGTATCAACGAAGGTCCACCTGTTCTATTGTGTACTAATTACCTTGACGGCGACAGCATGAAATCAATATATCTTGACGGCGTCAACATGTATGCAATGTTGTTATTGTAAGGTAATATCAATATTGATATTTTAAGATGAATGCAATGTTGCATACGTGTTGTTATTGTAATATTGCTTTTTAATCTTTATGCAAGCTTTATGCAGTATGAAACACGTCAATATTGACGCCGTCAGTATAATATCAAGATCTGTCAAGGTTGATGCAAGAAATTTTGCTAGTAACCTTGAATAGTAATTCTCTTGTAGCGAAAATGTTGGTACATTTGCCCTTCGCTAGATGGCAGCACCAGTTTTCACTTCACGAGAATTTTTCGCCGAAGCTTCGCCACTGGCACCGGGCGTCAGCGGCTTCAAGGACGTAGCCAAGGGGTGGGTCCATGGGGTCCGGACCCCCCCCCCCTCCCCTTCCCGAAAGACCCCTGTCCTTTTTTCTCAGTTGTTGCATCTCGCATCAACAAAATTTTTCCAAAAGAGAATGTTTTTATAAAACCCTGCATTTTTCCCTTAAATATTCCCACTAATCGGAAAATTTCTCAGTCCTTGAGTCAATTCAGAACACGAGAACCTCGTGCAACAATGCAGGTTCCCAACTTTCGTCTGCCTTTTACTGTCGCGCACTACGTCGGAAACCGGGAAATGTCCATATCGTCTTTCAAGCCAGCTGGGTCGTGTGACCTTGAAATTCAGCCCCTCTCCTTTGGTCCATCAGATTGCCATCGGCAAAGTAAAAACAAGCATTTATTGCCCCCCAGTCTCATTGTATCCCAGTCTTATTGGCGTGGTTTTCTTTATTTCTGTCTCCTTTCTTTTTGGATTTTCGCGGATTTCATAGACGCATGTTGCACGAAAGACAGCCAGAGTGAGGTGCGTTCCTGGTGAATCAGTAATTGAATTCCGATTTTTTTTCTGTTTTAACACGCAGTTTTTATCTACATCATACTTATAGGAAACATATCTTGAAGAAAAATATATGCAAAAGAAAATTAAGTTTACCCAAACTAGGAAAGTTGCAGTGCTCCCTTTTAAAGTTTTCTTAAAAATACAAGCAATTTTACGTGTTAATGTGTTTTTCCATTTAAAAACTAATTTTAGATTCTAAGCCAGCAGCGAAAAAAGAAATTCTACACATTTCATGTGCTTGAGGATGAGAAAAAAATATTATTGATTTTTTTTTTTTTTTCATTTTAACTCTTTATATTTTTGACATGGTTCATTTCAGATTCATTTTATATTTTGATAACAATTTTATTTGAACTTTTAGATTATTTTTAACATTTCTCTCCTTTCTGAGTAACAAATTACATAGATTTTTTTTCTGATGTTTCCCCCCCAATATTTAAGCATGATCATTGAACATATTAAATGCCCAAAAAGAATTCGTGTTTGAAGGTAAAATAAATAAAATAAATGAATAAATAAAACTTGAATAAATAAAAATTGGAGTTGATGTAACGAATTTTTTGCGGAATCAAAATTTTATAGAAAAATAATTGAAAATTACTTGAATATTTTTCTGTGATCAGTTTATGAAATTACAAGTTCGGCCATATTAAAGCATGTAATAAGTAATTTATTACGAATTAATACTTTTAAATCTTACTGAATTGTGATTCTATGATCCCAAAAGAAAAACAGTTAGCTTTTTAATTGAAGAAAAATTATCTATCTCTCTCATCTCTTATTCGATGTTGTCCCATAAAGCATATTTGTATTCCAATTGTACTGAGAAGTTATTTAATTAGCATCTATGCATCCTTTAGTAAATTGTGAAGGTAGCATTAAACGTAACAAAAAACAGGCATATGCATTTAACTATAAATTACTAGGTGAAAATTACCGCTATTTACTGCGTTACAAGCAAAGAAACAAAAAAGGTGAATACGAAATAAATTTTTTTGAGTTTTTTGTTTCTATATCGCTTTTTTTTTTTAAATTTTTTCGACTCTTATTTTCTTCAAGCTAAAGATATTTGCTATTTCTTGCAATAAAGTGTTTTGCTAACATCGTATTAAAGAAAAAAATCATTGCCTGCGTTGTAAAATATGATATGTATTGTTGTTAAAATTAACAACACGTTGTTAAAATAAAATCACACAGATGTTTAATTTAATTCATTAGGTATACATTCCATAAATCGGCATGTAAAAGATCCCTTAGGTCGTTTGAGCTCTTGACAAAATTAAATTAATTTTGCAGTTTCGCATCGAAAAGAGCTCAGGTGTCTCCATCTGGTGGAAACTGGGCAACAAATTTTTCTCTGACATTCACATCCGCGCCTTAATGGTGGCATATGAATGACTGGATGCCATATGGTTGGTTCTCACTTGTTCCGCAAAAGGCTAAAGCCACTAACACAGCCCCATTAGAGAAAAAAAATTATAAAAAACGGCAATACGCCTTTTCCAATATTTAAAATTTTTTCGAACAGCTTTTACCCTTTGAGGAATAGTGACTTCACTTGAGAACCCCATTTATTTCTTGCTTCTCTTTTTTTATTTCAGCTAACTGGAATCATTGTGTCAGTTGACTGAAGAAAAAATTTTATATATATAAAAAAATGGTTGCATCAAAGGAAGCCTCCGTCTCTCAAAGAGTTAATAGTTTGTTTGTTGTTGATGAAAAGGAATAATAATTATAAAACGGATAAGATTGGAAATATCATTCTATTTCGCATTATCAAAAGAATATTATAAATGTAAATCAATAAAAACTAATTCAAGCTTTTTAAATGAAACCTTGTTAATATTTTCGTTGAGAGAGTTGTGGGATTTTGCCTGAAATGTTGTTCAAATCGGACAGGGTTACGTTATATAACATTCATATAGTTATACATTCGACTCCATAGATATAGATTTATTTATCCTCATATAAATAATGCCGATGATCGAGTAACCCGCGTGTTTCAACAATGAATTCGCGCCACGGCATGATATGTAATTTGATAATATGTTTTGGTAATGATTAACATTCAGGGAAAAGCTTTATTGTGACAAGGCTGAACTCGATCCGGTAACTTAACAGTTCTACTGGTAAGACTGTGTCATCTCAGAGGAATGAAGAAACGAAAACAATGAACGCTATCTACCGGAGTTTAGGGTTAATCCACTGGTGTTAGAGTTAAAATTTCAACTATCAAAATATTACCAAAACAGGCAATTGCTTCGTTCAAATGTAGAAGAGTTGAAGCAATTTTCACCCGTCATACCTTGATGGGCTACTTTCTAGTTTTCAAATAAAATGGCATAAGTACAAATGTACATATTTTGTTGAAATATATTACAAAGCTTTAATATTTTATTAAATTATCGCATGCATTTTCCAAGTAATTTCTAGAACAGTTTTCGTTTTCCGTTTTTCTTTTAATGTGCCCTTTTTATTAATAGAAAATATATCACTCATTTTCAGGAGGACAGAGGTTCACCCATGTTTGGAAATTTTGTGTGTGAATACCTTTCAGTTTAATGTTAATTTACAAACTTTCAATAATTAATTTACCACTTAATATAAAATTTTTGTTAACTAATTTTAACTAATGGCTCTATTAATTTCAATTATTTAATTAATTTTAGTTAATTATCATATTTTAATAATCAGTTTTAATTGGATTTATCTTATCTTGTGTAACAATCAGCTACTAATTCTGCTTTAGCATGCCTCCTCTTTTGAATTTCGTACAACCTTGGACCCCCCCCTTAACAAAGTTCTAGCTACGTGCCTGGCGGCTTTTGGAGCAAAGGGGCGTAAGTGGGGCACAACCCCCCCCCCTTTGAAATCAGAACTTCCTTACTTTAAGTACTTTTTTCTTTGCAAAAATGTTAAAACATTTCTACTCCAGCAATTAATGAATAAGTTATTAAAAATGTCAAATTTTGATAACTCTAATCTGTACTGAAATCGGTTTCTGTGGGGAATATAGCTGAGCCTCCCCCTTAAAATTTTGCACATGGGCGCCCTTGTTTTGGAGTAAAAAAAATAGTGAACTCTTGCCCATAGACAGTAGCGGATCCAGACCATCCTGTTGGGAGGAGCGATTGAGTAATGCATTAGTGGGGAAGGGGGGGGGGGGGTAATGAAAATAAAATATTAAAATGGTTTAAAACTGAAGCATGTTTTTTTTTTTTTTTTTTTTTTTTAATACTATGTGTCGTTTAAAGAGTTTGAATGAAAATTATAAGTGTTTCGACTACTACAAGAACAAAAAATTGAAAAAAAAAAGTTTCTTCTAATATTCTGGAACTATTATCTAAATTAAACCCTTCAACTTAAAATTCGTTTGAGGACTCGTGAAGTTTTTTCAGTAGCTATTCAGGTCCTCAATTGAACTTTTTTCCTTATAAAAGAAAGATATTAATTTAATCCTTTTTAAATATTAGTACATATTATAATTTTTATTGTTAGAATTATTATTAATTTTAAATTAGTGAAATTAAATTCATTTTATGCGAAGGACAAATTACAAAATTACAAATATATTGTGATCAGAGTTATAAAACTTATAAATTTTAAAATGTAATATAAGGAAGATGAAAATCAAACTCAGAACTCGCTTCAAAATAAATACATAATAAAAAAATAATAATTTAAAGAAAATAAAACACACACAAAATCAAAAAATTATTTTAAAAAACAATAAATAATTAATAAAAGAAAAATTATAATGAAAAGATCAATTTAACAAAAAAAAAGGATTTTATTTTGTTATTACTATTTACATATGGGTGCTCATTCATATTTCATCAGATTTTCAATGCTTTAATTTCAAATTTTAGCATTATGCTTTTCTTTTTTATTCTGTCAAGCTGAGCCGTAGCAAGGCGTGGGCGAAGTGGGCGATAGCTCACGACCTCGCACTTCCAGGGGCCTTGCATTCCCCCCCCCCCCCCTTGATCCAAATTTTTCTCGCAAAATTTCTTTCCCCATTCTGAATTTTGTTCTGAAGTTTCCTGGAGCTTTGTTAAGGTTTGATAGAAAACTGCGAGTTATTATGTGCCAAAAACCTGGCGAAAGCTGCCCGACACGAAGTCCCCTCCCCCCCCCCCTGTTTTTCAGTTTCAATCTTATCTTTTGATGTATTTTAGAGGGATTAGGAAAATTTAAATGTCGGCGAAATGAAGGTTAACCCAAAAACTCTCTCAAAGTTTACAAACAATCAAAATATTAAATTTAATGTTTCACATTTTTTGAACATTTTCTGTAGTTTTCATCTGTCGATTTATTTTTCAATTAGAGCTCCATGCTCAAAAACAGGGGGGGGGGGATATTTACTCAATACAAATTTACGGGAAAATAACAAAAACCACGCCCACTTATATGTAAAGTAATAACATTAATTTCTGAAAGCCAAGCTGGTAGGGGAGGGGGTTACCCCTCTTGACTTCCCAAGAGGACGGACCTATCTTCCCCAACGTCCAATGAGGACGTCCCATGCAAAGTTTGAAGGGAACACAACACGCGATCCCCTAGCACGGGGCTGTTCAAAATAAAAATCATTATTGAAAAAATATTTCTTTACTGATTTTTCATCGGTAAAAAATACTACACTAACCACAATTCCTTTATAATTTATTTCCTCTGTAATAAGAGATTTATCTCATGTCGTTTGCTTAAAATTGAATGAAAAATATTAATTTTCATGACAAAAATACTACAGTTTAGCACTAAATTATGTTTTTATGTCTTTAATGATCACTAGATGGCTCTCTCGTAGAAAACTCTTTCACTCATTCACGCATTTTTGGTGGTTACCAATTCCATTCGCTTGAGCTTTCAAACGAATTATTTGTCAGTTGTGGGGTGTTTGGTGACCTGTAAATTCATTCCATTCCGTATATGTTTGTGTGTTCTTCAATCTTGAAAAACTTATAGATAGGATTGATTATAACTCGTGTGATTTTGCACCCTCTCAACAGAAGTTCTATCATGAGTTTAAAAGTTTACGGTTAAAGAGAAAAAATAGGCCTAGTGATTGTTACTCTGCCCTGTTATGACTTCTGCAGAGTTGTTTCCATGAAGGTAATTATACCCTTTTGCATGAATCATTAACGCCACATTGTTTAGAAATGACGTAATGCATATTTCTGGGGGGTTTTTTTGTAATTTTAAAAGCTATTTACCAAGATTCAAACACTGGAATTCGAACTCTCTTCTGTTTGTTTATGTTGGTAGCTTTTGAATTAAACGCTGGGCTCTATTTCAATACTTGTCTGTAAAACGATTCCCAATAGCTCATTTTGAAATGTTTTTAAAATTTAATCTGAATATTTAATCAGGATTTTGCTAATACTAAAAACTTTTAAAATGTAAATAAACATTCATTGGTTCTTACCGGAAAAGGATTGACCGTTTGAAGGCAGAAAGAGTGAACATTTGTTTATATGGCGTTTTTGTTTTTTAGATCTACGTTAAGAGTTCCCTTTTAATAAGTGGCGGCCAGAATTTTTTTTTTAAAGGACATCTGATTAAATTTGGGCTTGGGGAAATGGTTAGTTTTCCTTTTATAAGGTCAAAAAGGAGCATTTCCGAGTTTCGGAGGGGTTTTTTCCTCTCATCCCCCACCCTCCTAACTATGCTCCTGCGGTTTATTGTTATTAAATTCAAAAATTTGACACTCAATATTTTTATTGATCGAAGCTAAAATATTAATTGTTTTTTAAATCAACTTTGCAGTCGTTCGATAGTTTATTTTGGGATATTTTATCAACACATGCATTGTGAATTGCTTTTATTATTTTTGTGTTACTTGTAATTTTTATTCATATGTGTATGTCACATTATCATAAATGTGATGTCGAATTTAGTTTATAAGTTTTGAATATTGTTATTACTAAGAGTTGTTATTGACCGACGCATTTACAACCCGACGTAATTAAACACAATCTGAAATTAGAATCGAAGGTTACTCAGCAATGAGCTGCAGAAAAACGTGAACAATTGTATATTACTGTTTCTAAACAACAAAATGTTGTGAGAAATGACCTATAACTTTTCATTTTCATAATAAGTAAAGAATGCAGCGTTCATGTTCATACTAATGCATTATGAAAGTGAATCAACTTAATTTTTCTCACTTTGGCTGTAGCATTCTTCAATCAGATAAGGTTGAATGTATCCCCCCCCCCCTTTTTTTTTCACACATTGATAAGATGGGGAGTATTTGACATGTACTATTTTACATTCTGATCTTATCAAATACTATCAGGAATGTGAAAACATCCACTTTCTTGGCTCATTTCCGAGAAAGTCTTTTAGGTGATTTTTAAAAAAATTATTAAAAAAAAATTCTCAAATTACTTTTTCTATCCTAATCTTTTAATTCTGCCTTGTGATTGTTTCCAAAAACAATAAAAAGTAGTTTTATACAGTTTGACTAGCTGACCTATGCAAAGCCGAAGCATTCTCGTTAAATGGAAGGAATTCAAAACCCTGATTTTTAAGTTTTTTTTTTTTTTGAAAAATAATAGTTTATTTTTTGCTGATGGCGGTGAAAAAAAATCTGTAAAATGTCTTATTAAACTTTAAAAATTAAAGTGTCCTGAAAAATACCAAGTCATCCTTCTCTCTCTCTCTCTCTCTCTCTTTTTTATTTTATAGTTGCATACTTTGTGTAAAAACATAGCAGTTAATGTTAAGTAGTAGGCTGATTTTCAAATGAATTGACACATTAGGTTCGACACAATTTGAAAAATTTCGTTGTTATAAACATTAAAACTTTCCCAGGAATAAATTCTTTTAAGTGAATAGCTTTCTAACCAGGTGATTATTTGTGAATTAAATTACTTAGATTTTACAAATTCCAAAATACTTCTCAAGTCCCCATTTTTTACATAAGTGTTACCTTTATAAAAGTTTGTAATTTCTTTTCTAAAAATAAATAATCTAAAAAATCTTGATTAAACTATAATCTTAAATACTCAGTATTAAGTCAAAATTGTATACATATTTATTTATTTTAGAAATTTTAGGCATTGTTTTTCTCATGAGTGTTACTTTGTTTTATCCTATATAAAAGGTAAAGCTTAGGATAAATATCAAATTAAAGATTAAATATTTTTGTTGCACTTACCATGAATAGCTAAAAAATGGTAACATTGAAACCAATTTTTAAAAGTTAAAGAAAAAGTTAATAACAAATGCTAAATTTTAGTTACAGTAACACTCATGAGAGACGGTAACACTCGTGAGAAATAGGCTCATGAAACAATTTATTGTAGAGTTTTGACTGTAATTCCTTTAAAGTATATAGTTATTTGAATACCAAATCATAAGAATTACGAGTTTTTTTCCTAAACAATGCACACAAATTTCATTTTTGCAAACATCAGCTTTGTGTCAGTGTTCACTCTTCAATTTTTAAAAATGTTAGTTAAAACCCCTCCTAATGGACACCCCTCTTAAGCCAATTTTTATTTCCCTGATTCCAAGGCAAATAACATTATTAAACCCCTGTCCTGCAGACACCTCTCTCGATTGCAAACAAAAAAAATTTGTCCCGTTAGTGTCCACATTAGAGGGATTTTACTGTATATGTGTGTGAAAAAAGGTATCTCTTTGATAAAGATATGAGTTAAAGGCAATACAATATAGCTATGGATCTACTCATAATTTGGGTATCTTTTAGCATGAGTGTTACTCCCTTCTTATGATTGTTACCTGTTTAAAGTAACACTCTTGAGATTTTTGACGAATTCTTCACTGGATGATTGTTACCTGTTTAAAGTGACACTCATGAGATTTTTGACGAATTCTTCCGTGAACAAATTCTGTCTGTGTTTTTGAAAACTTAATTTTCTTTAAAAAAATACATTACTGCTTAACTGTATATTGCTGTGCAGTATAACCCTGATTTAATGTTTGTCAAGGGACTGGGGAAAATTATCGTTAAATCAAAGATATTATTAAATTAAAGAGCATAGACATTCAATGCAGTCAAATCCGGATTAGTGAAATGTATCGTTAAACCAAAGGTATACTGTACTTTAAAAAATTTTACAAAATAAATGGGTAACAATCATAAAAGATGATTAAAATACTCTTCACATTGAATTGTACATTTCACTATATATGAAATATGTAAGGAATAAATATATCCATTTTTAGACATACAAATTCTAAGAAACAAATATGGCTTCCCTAACTCTATTGCTAACTACGATAAAGAGAAATTTTGTACATTAAAAGATATTTAACTCCCTCGAACAGCCCTCATAAGTAGCACTTAAGGGCACAAACTGCATTGAGATTTTAAAATGTTAGCAGTTCAGTAATACCTAACAAATATTACTTCTTTCTTTTATTACACAAAAAAGAATAAAGTTTATGAGTACTTTCCAGTCAGGACAAGGAAATTTCCATTGCTAGTTAACTAGAGTATTAGAAAAGACTTATTAATTTATAACCATGGAAAAAGACACTGAATTCAGTGAATTTAATGTGAAACAATGCCTCACTACATGTTAGGGGGGCAATGGCCCCTCCCAAAACCTTGTGAATGTAGGAATTTTTTTTTAAAGAAAGAAAATATTATGAGGAAAATTTTAAAAATAGCACATGAGTGTTACTTTAATAGAATTTTTAAGTTTTAAATGTGAGAGAATTTACATCCCTCTTCTTGAAACAAAACTATTTTATTTCTAAAATTTTGCTTCTCGTATGCATCATTTCTTGACACAAACGATGGACAATCTTAGGACACTTGGACGATCTATGGATGCTGCTGTCCTCTGAGCACACCTATAGTTTACAAGATCAAAGATAGCCTAAATTTGTGTTTTATGGTTTAATTTTGAAACTTTTCTGGAGGAATGCCCCTTATTCCCATGCTCCTCCACAAATGCAGCCAAGGTAACTAAAAATTAATGTCCATTTCTTTAAAGCAATAAATTATAAATGAAGAATTTTTTGGTATTAATCTTATCTTAAATTTTATAAATTCTTCCTATTTCTATTGTTATTTTTAATTTCTAACTTGGCATAAAAACTTAAAGACGGGTACGGGAGGTATTTTTTCGGAAAAATCAATGATCTGGCACTGCTTGAAAAGTGACATTTAGGACAAAAATCCAAAGAAAGTGAAAAAATTCCAAATGGCCCCTCCCAAAATGATCCGCTAGATCCGCCACTGCTACATGTTTATGCAGTTATTTACCAACTATTAAACATTTAAATTTGTTTACTATTTGGTTGCAGTATTGAAGTATTTGGCTGGAAAGGAACATTCCGTTTATTTGCTGAATAAGCAGTATAACCAGATCTGCCAACTTTTGAAAAACTGGATTAGTAGCACAGTTTTATGCGGGGGTGGGGGATAAAACGGTAAATTTAATTACGAAAGCAACATACGCAATGTATAATTCACAAATTCTGTACCTTAGAGCCAGATTGACAAGACAAAGCCAGAAGTCCAAAAAATGCGATTTTCCATTTATTAGTGCATTGTATGCAGAAGACTATTCCACATCGAGCCATGTAACCGTAATTAGTAAAAAAAAATCTTTCTAATTTTTGTACCAGGTTAAAAGAGCATGCGTCCCTCCCTTTGCATGCGGCATACACGCCAGAAAAAGTTTTTTCCTCTCTCCCGGACAAGTAACACTTTGCTTTGAAAAAAAATGCAAATAATCGATATTATTATTTATTTATTTTCATCAGTTGTGGCAAGATTATTTCATTAATTTTTAAACACACATTTGGAATTTTGTTAGAAAAGCAACATTATCTAAGTGAATATAATATGGATGTTATCTGTATTGATTGAAAAATTTCCTGTGATTGTAAAGAAAAGTAAAAAAAGAAAGAAAATCACAGGTTTTGGACACGTTTTCGTAGCGTCATAGTTCAAGGCTATGTTTGTAGAAACTACGATTTTTACGTAGCAGTTGACAGCTCTGAGAATAACCAACACCAACCGAACATGTGGTGCATCTCTATCCCTAATGTATTTTATTATATCTTGATCTAGATTTTTCATGTTTGTGTGATGTGTATTGTATTCTGCCGGATCTTGTTAATGCGAAGTTAAATCGAACTAGTGTTACAATTAAGCAATCATTAGCCACATTTTACGACGCAAATTTTTGATTTGATGGTTATATTTTCAACCCTAGATGCCAAATATGATGTCTAAAGTTTTGAATGATGCTGAAGCTATCAGTTGGATAATAAGTACAGTAGAACCCCTCCTAACGGACACCCATCTTATGCGGGCAATTTTTATCTCCCGGATTCCAAGGCAAATTACGTTATGAAACCCCTGTCCTGTGGACACCCCTCTATTGCGGACAAAAAAAATTTGTCCTGGTTGTATCTGCATTAGAGGGTTTTTACTGTACACATGTCCAATTAGGCGCAAATGAATAAAAAAAACCTTTAAATTGCATTAAAGTGAAAAATAATCAGCCAAATTAATTTATTATTCCCCAAGACATTTTACTTAAAAGAAGCCTTGAACAGTCAGATGAAAGCAACGCAATTCTATAGTTGGGGCAAACCTAACCTGGCAGTGCACAATACTGTAATTAGGATCTGCAAAGCCTTCAAAATACTGCCAGGTTAAGTTTGCCCAAACTATAGCTATCGACAGAAAGTTGACTAAATACTGAATTGCGTTGACGAAAGCCTTTGAACATGGAACCAAAAAGTTTATAACTCATTTTTTGTTCAATTTAGAAATTTTGAACAGATGCCATCTTCAGCAAAAAAAATCAGCACTTTTGATGGACACATAATGTTAATATGTGCAAGTATTTTTTCACCCCCCATATTAGAGAATTTATATGAATAATGTCATAAATTGTAATACATATTACACTGATCGAATTTTTTTCTAACCTGCCTGTAAATCTTCCTGATGAACCACTGTTATCTATTGGAGAAAACTGAATGGAAATCCACGCAGTGTTTTTTGAGTTTATCGAGTACAAACGGGCATGGCGGAGGACTTTGTTTTATAATGTAGTGATATCATTAAGTGAATATTGCCCCCCCCCCCCTAGTAGCATTTTCCCATTCCAGTATATAGTTTTGGTTATGAAAGATTTCTCTGTTGTCAAAAAAAAAAAAAAAAGAAAGAAAGAAACACCAAATCCACCAGGAATAAGGCGCTTTTTAGAACATAAATTTAATTCATTTCAGAAACAATGAAAAGAATTATTTCAAATATTTACTCAAACAAATAATAAGTTAAACAGATTATGACAAGCATTTACATTTTATTCATAAAATATTTGATTACAACATTAATGATCATGATATTGTACATCATCCATCTTGTATGATGTACATGCATTTATATTATGAACACATATAGTAATAATGGATAGATAAAATTATTTAGGGCAATGGCCCTCCTCTTGTATCTGCCCCTGGGGCCATGTATAATAGTTAATGTTCTATATTTGAAGCCTAGTGGATCAGTGTTAGCGCTTCGTGCTCACAGGCTTGGGTTCTATTCCCGGATTGGACATGGTTGACTCAGCCGTTCATCCCTTCAGTGGGTCGATAAAATGAGTACCAAGCGTGCTTGGAAACCAAACACTGGGGGTTCCACATTCGGCTAACCTCTTAACCAGAACATCTGCCTTGCACCCCAGAGCCCCTGGTTAGGAGACCTGAGTTGGGCACAATAGGTCCTGGCCCTCACGGGCTGACGTGCTACAGGGTTTGGTTTGGTTCTATATTTTAATTTATTTCATACAAAATGTGTTTTTCCTACCTTTTGAAACTTCTAATTGCTCGTTTGTATCTCTAGCTTGTAAGATTCTAAGGTCAAAGTTTTGAATGTGTTGGGTCAAGTAGTGCATCTAACTTAAGTTGCAATCAGATATGATGTTTCAAAAGAGCTCTTTGCTCATTTTTTGTTAGAAATCACTGTTTAATGCAAGTTGAAATAATGCTATAAGTTAACCACCATTTAGTGATGTCTCGCCAAGATTGTCTCCAACTTGGTGTTATATCACCTGGCGTACAATGTTAAGTTTATGGGAGCAGAATTCGCATTTAACGAGCAAACCCCGCTTAAAGTGAGCAATATTTTTAGGGATTTACAACATTTCTGTTGACTTCCAGCAAAAAGATGAGTCTTGAATCCTTAAAAAGAAGCGATGACGTTTTCAAAGCTCAAATTCAAGCTAATTTAAATGAAAAAAAATCAATAAAAGCGACGACGATAATAAAAAAAATTGTTAAGAATTTGAAACTGAACTACCATCAACTTTAATATGCAGAAAATTTTCAGCCATTTTTTAAAGTTCAAAGGAATTAACCAACTTCTTTGGCACTGTTGAGAAATTGAAAACAACTATAAAAGATTTTTTAAGTTTTTTTTTTACACGATCACGTTTTTTACTACCACCAAATATCACTAGACGTTAAATCCCGGTTATCACAAATTTGCCATTTCAGCTGCGCTTGCGTGCGGACTTAGCTTTTTGAGCTTTCTGTTTTAAGTTTTCGTGTTGTTTGTTTATATTTAGGTTGAGCGAGAGTCCCAACAAATTAATGAATGCGATTAGAATATTTTGACAGCGATTTCATGATAGATTATATGAAACTACGAATATGAAAAACTAATAGTGTTTATAATGCAAAGAGAAAAATGACGCCTCAATATTTTTTTGGTTTGGAAATATTTATTTAACATAAACGTAAAACACGTTATGTACTTCAAAAATGATCGGAATATGAGTACAGATATCCGTCTTTTGCGGATATTTTACGTTAGGAGTAAACAGCTTAGTATTATACATTTTTATTTAGGTTGATGGTTCGGCTTTGCATTAGAAGTGATTCTGCAATTCTAGTACGCTCTTCTGATGTAAAAAATTTGGCCTGAAAAGGGGCAGAAAAATCAGACACCGAATCCATTAATAATTAAGACTCAAAATTCAATCTTTACCGAGGCCTAAAAACTAAATAAGAGAAAGCTTTGTGCATGGCCCCACTCAATACTTAAGCGCCAGCGCATTGAGTGGGGCCATGCTTTGTGATTTCTAATTTATATCTGTTACTATCTCATATTTATTAACAAATTTAAAATGTTTGTAATGTAATTAATTTTAGCAAGATTTTTGAAATCAACGAAGTCCGCGCGCAAGCGCAGTTGAAATGGCAAATTTGTGATAACCGGGATTTAACGTCGAGTCCTGGTCTCTTCTCTCTCGTTCGTTATAAGCAAGTTCGACTGTAAATTGAAATGATAACTTTCTTCTAACTCTCTCAAAAGTGCTTTTCCAAGTTGCTAAAATTTAAATGATGCGCTGTCGTACGAACATTTACATGGCTGACCCCATCCCTTTTATCAACTTGGCATCTTCTAGCTCAGCCAGTCGAGCTTGCGATATCGTTTAATTTTCCCATCCACCATTTGAGATGTTGTAGAAGAACTTCATGCTTGAGCACCACCGAGGGTATCAGATCAATGTTCGTGTCAGTCAATTCCCGCTTAGTGCTTATCTCTTTCAAGATAGGTTTTTATAAATAGCAGCTGAAGGTAAACAGACTGACTCTCTTCTCTTTCTGTAGCTCTCTTTTGGGAAAGCCTTCCAACGGAGAGCATTATTCGTTTTGCCTTGGATTTTTTTTTTTCCAAGAGTCTCGTTGACGTGTTTCGCGAGTTTCAAGCACTCCCGGACATTGCCTGCTACATTTTTTTTTTCTCTCTCTTAATGTGCGGAGGAAAAGTGGAAATTCCTTTGGATGCACTTGAATTCGCGTATGAGGCAACATGTTTCGAATTTCGGATTGATGTGAGCTGTAAAATTTTCTTTGAGGTAAAGGCAGATGAAAAGAACAGTCAGTGGCGCCCCGAACTTAAATTTTTGGGTGAGCGGGATATCTCAATTTGCCGAATGGAACTCCAAATTTTGCCGAACGATGATAATTTTGCCGAAACAGGAAATTTTCAGAAGGTCGTGGTGACCTCCTATCGGGGCGCCTCCGATAGTAGTTGAGCAGGAGGGAAGAATACGAGAAAATGCGGTTTGTGTTCATGTCCACTCAAATTTTAAAAGAACATTAGTAACAGGGGTGAGCTCACATGTGGATAGCCCTTTTTGAAGACATTTTTCTATCAACCAATTTTTAAGAATGCAAATGTAATCGTTCCAAATTTCTGTAGCAATCCACGATAATTTTCTTGGATAAAAGACAAAATTAGCAGTTGCCACATGCGATTGCGACTAAATGAAAAAAAAAAAAATACGATTAAAAAATCACCTGTCATTCGCCACCCGATTGTCAAAAAGTAAATGAATAACCTGAAAGTACACAAAAGGCATTGAGTATTGTTAAATTCTTTATCCTCAAAATCTTGAGGCAGCCTTTAGGGAACTAGTGTCCAAACTATATTTCTTGCATTATTTAATGCATTTAAAATAGTTGATTTCACCAAATGAAAACAGTTTATTACTTCGAGTAAAAAAAAAGTGGCCACTATTTCAAGGAAGTGGCTACTAATAAAATTGTTATTGCCGGCGACTAAAGAATTTACTCTTTACTACTATAAAAGCAAGTATTTGGCAAATTATTCAGTCAACAAGTGATTGCTAATCTTTTAAATTGTTGAGTATTTCTAAAATTGTCGTGTCAAGTTATCGACCCCGCTTTCAAATGCGTCGCAATCACGTCTATTACTCGACGATGTTGATTTTGCAGAACAGGCCTTTATGTCAAGAAGGTATTGACGTGAATGATGTGAAATACATTGCCGATAACGCGTGATGACGAATTTTCAAATGTTAAACAATTTAAAACTGAACCTACCTTTTTACCGTCGATAAAAGTGAATTGCCGACGTATATTTTTCCGCCCCCTCCCCTCCTCCTGAGATTAAGAGAAAGAGATGCAGGCGGTGTTGAAGTTCACGAATACTTTTGATTCGCAACGAAGTTTCCAACTCATAGTAAAATGTCATCTGATACAGAATCATTGCAGCGTTACATTTGTTTTAATTATTTTCTTCTGGCGTATATCTTCGTTTATAGTCTGCGCCTGCAGCGTCTTCTCGTTGCGAATAGCTAGTATACTAAAAGTCCAATTATGGATTGTAAAGAATTGGCAAACGTTCAGTTAAGACGAGTCTATCTGAATGAGGGTGAAAAGTAAAAATTTGATGCGCGTGTTCCTCTCATTTGAATGAGACTGCTTAATTTATAGGCTAACATACATCTGCAAATGCTGACATCCCTAAAAGGTAATAGATGTGCCCATTTTCCGCCTGTAAACTGGATGTTTGCCTTTATCATACAATCCGTGGTCGGACTTAGTATGTTGATACAGTGGCCGCCGCTTATATGAATCACATTTGTTCTAAACAATTTTGATTCCACAAAGCGGCTAATTCAATAAAGCTGGATTTTGTTCTGTGTTTGACAATTTGATTCATTAAAGCGGCTGATTCAATTAACCGGTGCCCACTGTATTATCAAAGCATGAATTTAAAAGAAAGAAATGAATACATGGAATTTGAGGTTATCTAATAATTTTATATGAAATTGAACAAAAAAAGAGCTTGGTAATGTGGCATAGTGACTAGTATCGCAGTCAGAATGCTTTTTTTTTGTGTGTGTGTGTGTTGGAGATTGAGGTTATAGCAATCCCAAAATTTAGTTTTCATACTAAAATTGGAAAATAAACTTTTAGCCATGGCCCATGTGTTCTGTTCTTTGGGACGAAGTTGGAACATTTGACCCAAAAATCCCTAAACAAACACTTTGATAAAATTATTTAATCCTCTGTTTTCAAGTAGTTTCGGTGTATGCCATGTTCCAACAGAATAGTAATTTCAAAGCCGACAGTTGAAATTCCATGTGGAGATGATTAACTCATCTTTGCAAAATTTCTTATCAACTTGTTTAAAAAATGATTTAGAGAACTATTCTTGTCATAAAAGGCTAGACAAACTGACTTGTTTTTACCCTCCTTTCTCCTGTCTGTGTCAAATCTTGCTTATGCTACCGGTCTCGCTCCTGTACGCGTCCCTGGCTGTCTAGCTTGTCTTATTCGAGAAATAAGTCAAGTACAGTCAAGCGTTTCATTCTGGCTTGTCACCCCTCCACGAAGAAGCTTTTTGTCCGCTGCAGGCTATGCGCGTGCGACTGGGAAATGCTGGAGGCGAATTTCCGTTAGCTGATCGAAGTCCTCAACCCACGACAATTCAGTGTTAATAATGAATAATAATTTGGTTCAATGCTCAAATAATATTAATGATATTATCTGTGACAATTTCGTTCGCTGAAAAAAATAGTTTTGAGATTTTAAGATAATTATTTTCCTTTTGACTGACTGTTAGCATAACATGCCGAAGTCGACGTTTTTCCGTTTTGATTTATTTTTTATTCATTTTTTTTTCTTTAAGTTGATTTTTAGTTTTGATTTTTTTTTATATGACCGCGTCCCGTGCAGACACACAACTTTCCCGCCATGAATACATTGAGATATTGATGCAAATTTTTAAAGCCTAAATTTCTTTTGAAGCAGAAACTCCATTTTGCATGTGAACTTGCTTTTGGACAAAACCATATGCTTTCTTTTTGGTACGGCTAGAAAGCCCCCCCCCCCTCCCCCCCCCCGTTCATCCATCCCATAGATCCATCCATGGTATCTCCCGCCCCAACTCTATTCAGAGAGAGGATCTGGAAAATTTACGGGGGAAGTCCAGAAGAAAAGCTTTTCTTAAGGAACGTCAATTTTAGAATACTGATCAGATTATATTTTTGGAAATCTACTGACTACCAGAACGCTTGAACTGAAAGAAATTTTTCCAATTTAGAAAGTCAAGATTAGATTCCTTCACCTCCTTGAATACAGCAAAAGAATAAAATTTCAAAAACTATTTTGTTTTTTACACATGACTTTAAATAATAATTATCGTGTGTGCTTTCAATAAGCCATTGCCTGTTTGGTGATATTTTGATAGTTGAAATGGTAACCCTAACTCCAGTGGATGAACCCTAAACTCCAGTAGGTAGCGTTCATTGTTGACCATTTTTACATTTCTTCATTCCCCTGAAATGACACAGAACTTCGATGGGATTATC
The DNA here is from genome assembly GCF_026930045.1 of Uloborus diversus. Classification (NCBI taxonomy): domain Eukaryota; kingdom Metazoa; phylum Arthropoda; class Arachnida; order Araneae; family Uloboridae; genus Uloborus; species Uloborus diversus. The sequence continues at coordinate 154,410,945 of NC_072739.1, forward strand.
GGTCCCCGCGAGCAAACTGACAAAGGGCCCGCCTTGGTTCTCGGTGGCCCTGTATGTAAGAAGATACTTTTCTGTAAGATTCTTTCCTGTTTTCATCATAGAGAGCTAATCACAAGCATCAAGTGTTTTGAAACACTTATGGTTTCATTTCTTGACTCCTGTGTCTTCATAAATTCCACGTGTGATGACGTATTATTTAGTTTAGCAATAACATTACCGAAAATTTTCTTTTGTTGTGTCATAAAGGTAACACCAACGAACTAAAACAGATTACTCTTTATAAACGGGTGGTGTAAAATTTTATTTCAAAATGTCACCTGAAACCGATAATATAGATTGCCCTGTTCTCAACTGTCATCGACGCGGAAAATGAAAAGGCATTTCAGTCTACTTATGCAATAAGGTTACGAATTTAAGTCCGTGTTGCGTCAAGATAGCTTACGGTTCCCGGATTAGATATCGCTAGTAGGATTTTTATTTCTTTTAAAATTAACGCCGTGGAAAATGTCACGACTACTTCTTTTCATTTTATTCCTTGTACGCCTCACTCGCTGCTTCCGCTCTGCGTTTAATTCGATTGAAATTTGTCGTATCAACCTACTTTTGCTTTTTAATACAAAAGATTGTCCTGATATTTGGGTGTGTCATTGTATTTTTATGTTGGTTGATTTGAAAAAAAAAAAAAAAAAAAAAAACAAATTGTTAAAAGTACGCGAAGATAAATATTGAGAAATTTACGCTTTGACGTATTGTAACCATGGTGTCCGCTGTCCTTTTTTTGGTCAATTTATTATTCCCTATCCACAGATTTTCCTGAGAAAAGCTATTAAAAGAAAGAAGGTAGAAGAAAAGCAGAAAATATTTTTTTGTTGCAAACGTTGTCGGCTTGACGTTTCAAAAGATAATGCCGTAATTTAATTATAATAAGGGAAATCAATACAAAATAATTTCTAGTGGGAAACTTTAAATGGGAACTTTAAAAAAAAACTTGTTGTGCTTACTCTGATTTTAATGGTATTTTTATTCTGAACTTTTTCGTATTGTAATCAGGACCGTTTACGTTATTTAGAAACAGTTGATTTCGTTCTGGTGAGGATTTTAAAGGTTTGATGTTCTGACTCTAAAGGGATATTATTAGAATCAGGATTTGTAGTGATTGTTGAAACCATTTAGGGGCGATTTCTACGGTAAGAAGTTATACATTATACAATAATTTGGATTGCCTGTGTAGCGCTGGATATTATGTATTTGACGGAGATCGGGATTATAAGGGAACTGTTTCACTTTATTTAGGAATAGTCGACCTCGCTCGAATTGAATTTTTTTAGAATTACCCAAACTAACTTCTTTACAACTCCTGAACGTTTTCGTGATTTATTTTTTGTGATTTTCGGGTGTCTTCCCAGTTTCGCCGACATTTCATTTACTCCCCTTCCCCCTGATTTTCAGTTTTAATCATACCTTTTATACCGTACATTTAAACATACATTTAAGGAGGGGGCAGGCAATTTGAAATGTCGACGAAACAAGAGACAATTTTTTGGTAACTATTTGACCTCTGCTTGTAATAACCATTAACTTGAATCAATTGAAAAAAACTACATCAACGTGAGCGAAGCCGCGGGTAAAAGCTAGTACTTTACTAGTACTAGTTTAATTATAAAAAGGGAAATCAATACAAAATAATGTCTAGTAGGAAACGGACTAAATTCATTTGATCATTGATCAAACGAATTTTCTCGAAATAGTAATTTAATTTTTTTGAAGATGGAAATCGTTTATTAAATTATACAGAACCTAACTATTTGAAAACTAAATCTTCAACTTTGTAACTAGCGAAACGCTCAGGTTTTGGTCCACTAAAGCACAATAATTGTAAATTTTCTATTTTGAGTAGCCGTAATACTCTCTTTTTCGGTTCATAAGATGTTACATTCACAGAGGATTCGTTTCATAATCGACATTTTAGCAACTGAAGCTTTTCTCATGCACCAAGGTTTAAAAATTGTTTTTAAGGTACAAGCTATTTCAATTTCATGTAGTAACTGATTTAAGAAAAATTGACTTCAAAATATGAAAGGGAAAAATAATACATTCGTCCTTCATTCCAAAATAATAATTAATAATGAATAAATAAAAATTAAAAAAAATGAAATAAAATAAAAAAGGAAGTTATTCTAATTTAGGATAAATTTCGTTGAAACAAAGACTAGATTTTGATCGCGTTTAATGCGATACATAATTTCCGGTTTAAAGTTCGCAATGACTTGCGTTAGTGCTTTTTTGTTTTGCTCCGATTCATGTGCCCAAGATAAAACAGAAGTGCGACTACTTTCTCCGAGGATGCTTAATTGGCAATTATAATATCAAAGGGGTAGACAGTAAAACATCATGATTTATACAGCACTTTGTCCGGAGATTGCCTTGTTGACAAATATTTCTTTTCTTTTTTTCGAGACCTCAAAAGGCAGTCGATTGATACGTGGTTTTATTGAAACGATTTTATCATCAATGGCGATCAGACATGGATTTTCAGATCAAATTTATTTTTCTCTGCAAGCACATGCGGGAGCATTATGTGTAATTGGTGACTTTTTAAATTTCACCCTAATTAAATAACAGCATTCCTTGATCATTATATTTATTTATTTAATTATTGGGCCAAGTAAAGATGGCGTGTCTTGTAAATTTGTCCAAAAAGTTCCTAGTTCTAAAAAGCAAAACTTTTCAAACAAATGCATTAAATGATAATTTCAGGGTAAGAAATTGAAAACTTTTTGTATGCAAATGAATTTCAAGCGTGTTATAATAATTTTAAAATATGTATTTGTGTGTATATATATATATATATATCTAATTTGAATTCTGACACTTTGAATTCGAATTATGTTTTTCGCAATCACGAGTTGCGACAGGACCCTACTCATTGGAGGCTATTGTTTCTAGAAACAGCTCCTGTCCCCCCAAACCTACCCCTCCTCCTGGGCGGTTACGTGTGCATAGTTGTGTGTGTGTAGGCTTGTGTGTGTGCGTAGACCTGTGTGTATGTACGTAGGCGTGTATGTGTGTAAAGCCTTGTGGGTATGAGTGTGTGTGTGTGTGTGTAATGGGCGCGCGTGTGTGTAGGACATGGACGCCATCGACCTGGAGAAACGGATTCCAGGAGGCAGTGCTCGGAGCCGCGCCTGCAGAGGCCGGTGGGCGGTGGTGCTGGTGTCCCTGGTCCAAGCTGAAAGAGAAACCGCAACATCAAGGACGGTCAAATGAAAGCAATAAGCAATCGTGATTGCTCAAAAAAATTAAAAAAAAATTGCATTGACGGTTTCGCCTAACTCTTTTGGTCAGAATAGAATATATTTGTCCTCTCTCTCACCCGAAATTTTCCGCAATTAAAGGCCTAAAAGTGCAATTTTTGACTCTGATCTCGTCAAGATTGCCATGATTCCTTTTTGGATCTGCGTTTGAACACAAGCACTACACTTTAATTTGCCCCCTGGTCCGAGAACACTATCTCCTTCTTTACTGCGCCACTAGCAAGTGGATTAAAATTCAAATGCCCTCTGTACACCTATCTTTTGTATCGTTTTGTTGTTGTCTGTTTCGGAATTAAATAATTATGATTATTCGAGATGTAAGATAATCACTTCAAGTGGCTAGCAGGACTTAGACACACCCCTTGTGGAAATATTGTTTAAAAAATATATATTTATTTACAAAAGAAAATTAAAAAAAGACTAACAGACAAGAAGTTTAGGATAATAACTGATTATAAAATAAAATAGTACTTGTTACGTTACGTGAGAAAAAGAGCGACATAAGGGCACGTGTCAGTCATGAAAAGTAGATAAAAAAAGAAAGGAAAAAAAAAACTTCAAGCAGAGACTTGATATTTACGATCCGTAAATATATCAATTCTTCAATTAACATTTACTATTTTCGTTTAGAATTTTTCTCAGTGAGAGTGGGGGAGGGGGGAGGAAATGAGTAAAACATATACATTTTACCATTTGCAATTATTATTTCCAGCATCCTTTTGATTTTACCAATGCTGCCGCATTTTTTAGTTCTTCCCAGGATGGTAAATGTAATACCGGTTTTTACCATAGATCGCAGGAACCACGGGTGGGAAAAAACTTGTCCAACCCTTGATGTGAATAGCTTACATATTTCTCCCTTCATAGAGAATTATGCACTATTCCAAAATTCGAAGTTTAAGACATAGTGCGCTTTTCTCGCCTAAGGCTAAGAACTGAAAATGATGCAGTCATTCCGGAAAGCTTATTAGAGCCATGTGGGCTAACATTACAGTACTTTTTTTTTTTTGACTTTGAAAGAAACTGTAGGTAACCCAATATTGCACTCTTTTGGCAAGGTTGTATTTAATCTTATCTACTTTTCATATTACAAATGAGTAACGCTGTAGAGTGTACATAACTCATTTTACTGCAATTGTTCTGAAACGACTTCAGAAAGAATTCTTGGATGCATATTTGAAGTTGTTGAAATCGTCCGATATTGTCATATTCTATGCAATCTGATAAATTAAAAAAAAAAAAAAGCTTTATGGTGCTATGAAATAAAAACGGTGAGTTTTTTAATATTTAGACATTTTATTTTTTCTGATTCAAAGATATTATTATTGAAATAATTTATTTTATATCACATTTTTCACATGGTTCAATTTGACTCTAGTGGCAGGACACTTTGAACTGGGTTATTAATTCCTTTGACATTATTTTTACATTTGTTATTTCTTAATTTTGCACAGCTGTATAATAAATACTTTTCGGATGTTTTTCTTTTTTTTTTCCTTCAGTTTTATGCGGAAAGATGCAATAACATTATCACAATATGCGTGGAGCAGTTTAAAATAGAGAATAGTGTTTAAGTTACCTTGCCTGAAGAAATATGGCATGGGAGAACAATTCTTCATTGAGAAGTGACGTTTGCTAAGCTAAACTTTTTGCTTTTACCTTTTTGGAGCCAATTTGAGGATGCCTATCCCCCCAAGGGCAGTGGCGACCCCCCCCCCCCCCCCCCCCCGAAAAAACATGATAATCCCAAGAATGATGTTCTTTCCAAGAAAAGAAAAAAATGCTCCCCACCCCCATATTTCAATGGCGCAACTACGATCCTCTCCCCTGATATATTATAAAATGTATGCATTTTGAAACTTCAGATTGTTTCCTTCTTCACAAAAAAGGGCTGTGGAAGATCCTGGATAACCCCTCATTTGCTTCTTGGCAAAAACTAAAAACTCTCAGACTCGCTCATCTTTTTGGGTAATCCAACTCAAAATATAAAATTTGCTAATTTCCTTAGCACATTTTATATTTTGAGCACATTTATTCCTAAGCACCCCCCCCCCCCATCCTCCCCCACGAAAACTTCCTCATTAGTTCCACCTACTTTTGGGCAAGATCGGATGAACTCTTTCTGGATAAGGGACGTTTATGAAACTTTGAAACATTTTTATTCTTACTGTTGCTTTACTTAGGACACAATTTCATTTATGACAGTAACAAACAACTCACAGGCTCATTCAAGTCTTGACGCTCTACAAATCTTCATACATATATAATAGCGATTTCACTGATCGAGTAACGCTCCTGACGTCACCAATAATGCAACTCGCGCCACAATACTTTTTGGTAATGTTTGACATGCACTGTAATGCTTTATTTTGACAAGGCTGAATTGGATCCTGTTACTTAACTGTTTTTCTCGTAATACTCATTTTAGGAGAAAGGGAAAAAAACGAAAAAGTGGTCAACAGTTAACGCTATCTACTGGAGTTTTGAGTTAATCCACTTGAATTAAAAGTTTAAACTGTCAAAATATTACCAAACAAGGCATTGCTTCGTTCAAGTGTAGAAGCAATTTTCACCCGTCATAGTTGACGGGCGATTTTCTAGTATAAAATATGCTTAATTCCTGCTTGACTGTTTTTTTAGTGCAACGTGTCCCCCACTTACCCCAATGACAGCTTCATCATTCTTCCCATCCCCGTCCATCTTATACTTATTGTTGCTTTTGGAAGTTAGAGAGGCCCTGAACTTGTCACTCTTTAAAACAAAATTTAAACTATTTCCCCCTTTTAAAGTCCTTGCGTTGTGGTAATTATCTTTCGAAAAAGAGAAACTCTGAACCTTAGGTAGTTATATTCGGTGAGATGTCTTTTATAAACAATAGAAGCTTGACCTATAATATCTGCTTAAAGAGCTTCAACTGTCATAATGCCGTAAAGAATTAAACAAGTCGGACGAGGTGAAATAATGCTATGTAGGTTGGTATATGTTCATTTGTCTGCGTTAACCCTTTGGTGTCAGTGCTAAATGGGGATTATTTGTTTTATAGGTTGTGTGTCGCTACTTCGATTTTTCTCCTTAACTAAAGCAATATCTGCTTAAATGAATCAATTAACCAACGTTTTGCAGCACAAAAATTGCAAATTACTGCAGACACGTGTTTCGGTATGACTTTTCATCCAGAAGCTCACACTTCTTTGCATTGAAAAGGGTGTTCCTTGTAACACCGAAACACGTGTCTGCAGTAATTTGCACTTTTGTGCTTGAAAACGTTGGTTAATTGATTCATTTAATTTTTAGCTCAAAAGTATTCATTTGTTAATATCTGCTTTGATAAATCATTTCATTAAATTCCGAATTTTCGTATGAGAGAAAGTGTTGTTCTGTTATAAAACCCTCTGATTTGAAAAAATAAAAGACCCCAAGCAAATTTAGCAAATGTTTGATCGCGCTGAGGGAGGGGCAGAGGGGTCTGCATCATCGTTTGCGTTAACCCTAACATGATGTTTAACATACACAGTTTCGTTTCCCTTGTTGTTAGCGAAGAAAGAATTAACAGTCGTAAGCTAATACTAATTCAGTAACCCCTCATGATATCGCGCTTTTCCTTTGTCAGCCCAAAAAAAAAAAAAAAAATTGTTCAAAAAATGTTACTTGTCATTTCACATTAGATAGAAGGAAAAAAAAAAGTTATAATTTCTCAGATTAAGTAATTTTTTTCCTTTTCAATCAATGAACAAAACCTGATGGGGATTCCCTAACTATTACACGTTGCGTTCAAATACTTCATGAATAAAATGTAAGTATTTGCAGGAACCGTTTTAATTAATTTAAAAAATATTTGTTTAAGTAAATATTTCAAACAATATTTCCTTTCATTGCTGAAGAAATTCGCTAATAATGGTCATGCCCTGCTAGGCGCCTTATTTCTGGCCGATTTGGTGCTTTTTATTGACAACCAAATAATTCCAGAAATACATCGCCAGCTCAGTCATTTCCAGCCGAGGACTGCAGTTTAGTGCTTATTGGCACTCACCAGCCCGGCATAGGAAAGTGACTGAGCTGGAGATGGAATACCTCGTAACCAAGAGTGCCAAACAAACTGGTAGCTAATATAGAATTAGTACAGACCAGACGAATGACCGAAGCAATGGTGTTTGTTTGGCACTCTTGGCTTCCTTAAGAGGTTTTCCATCTCCAGCTCAGTCACTTTCCTATGCCGGGCTGGTGAGTGCCAATAAGCACTAAACTGCAGTCCTCGGCTGGAAATGACTGAGCTGGCGATGTATTTCTGCTTTAGCCGTGGCTAATTGGCGGTAATTTACTGAAAATTAAAGAAATGTTTTGTACTCGGAACTCGACATTTCTCTTCCATTTCCCCTCCCCCTAAAATTCCAGTCTGTGTCCGCCCCTGACGTGCACAGCAACATTTGCAAAAAGAAACCACCGAGCCTAACTGGAAACGAAACCTGTAAAGAGCGACGTCAACTTGGGTTTCGTATCCATGGGCGCGAATACCCGCTGGCATGTATCATATGCGATTAGAGGTCTCATTTCCTATTTCGTTGGTCAAGGGCACGCAAGCCAACCTCGAAAGTTATTATCGAGTTTGATGGAGGGATTGCTTTGCATCTTCGCTCTGCCGGAAATCGATGTGCTTATGATTTCTGGTTTCGGGGGTCTTTGCATTGTGTCAGTGGTGAATTTACAACTTCGAGGGAAGGGGTGCCCACCTAGGGGGGGGGGAGGGTCATGGCGCAGACTGCGCCATTGAAATTTTTAGGGGGGTTTTAGTTGAATTTTTTTCCCTTTTGAGGAGGGGTCTCCACGATAATGAGGCAGATTGCACCCTTGTCCTTAGGGGGTACCCCTGTACCCCTGTCGAGGGGGCTCCTTAGACAGTGGCGGAAACAAGGGGAGGGGTCATGACCCCCTCCCCCTAAACCTCGAGAATAGTGTGTACACTGTGTTCAAACACTTCATAAATGAAATGTTTTCAAGTCATTAATTATTCTTGAAAGTAAATATTTGAAATTCTACTTCTTTTCATGATTTTTGAAATTATTTTTTAATGTTTGGGCCCTATTAATTATCTTCTTATTCCTGGCCGATTTGGAGCTTTTTATTGACATCCAAGCAGGGGTGGGGATCATTCTTCGGCATACCCCTCCCCCTCTAAAATAGTAGTCTGTATCCGCCCCTGCCCTAGAAATGAACAGAAATATGTGAAAATTTTCACACATATTGTAAATTTAATTTTACACTTTTTTTTTTTTTGATCCCCTTCGCAGTTGCGACGTTGGTGACATGCTAATTTCGGGGGGGGGGGGGGGGTGAACAGGAACCAAAAAAGAGCAACAGCATTGACTATCTTCTTCTGAATCAAGAACAATCCGCTGGTTGGGCGGATCGGCTTCGGTGCAAGTGGAAAAAAATTCGTCTGCAAATTTTTACCTATCCGCGTTAAAAAAAAAAAAAAAGTTCTTTCTTTCTGATTCAAAAAAAAAGGAAGTAAAGAAAGCATAAAGAAAAGAAAGAAATTTTTTTTGATATTTTCGTGTAAATGCAATCAATTTCCTGCAAGCACCAGTGTATGTTCACATTTTTCTTCTCGCAATTGTTTATTAGTATATTTATCTAATTTTAAATGTTAACTGAACTAGTTCGTATTAAAAAAATTATTTCTTTATGAAATATGGTTGTAAATAAATAAAACTTTAAAGACTATTATGAACTCATTTTACGTCTTTTTTTAATAATTAGAAAAGTTAAAAAAAAATAAATACTTTTTTTTCTTTTTTTTAAAATAAAAGTTACAGTTTGTAGGTCCGGAAAAGTAAAACGCTGCCTGTGAATGATATTGTAACGGATTCGGTGCGACTTCCACTTTCTTGAAATGAAGACACAGTTCTTGATAAAAACACAGGAAATTTATTTACACTATGTACAGGAAAGATCTTCAACAACTGCTAAATTATTCATCAGCAATTAAGCAATTATCACACAACACCGTAAACTCAACGTTTACACACGTATTTACTTCCAAATACGAAAACAACACAGCGAAATGCCTCGCTATAAACAGAGCAAAATGCTCTCCGTTCGAAATCTGAATCGAAACTAACTGTTTATCCATCGCTAACGGCTTAAATACACCGAAAAGAAATTTCTCAAATATTCCACACGCTTCTGTAAAGTAGTAGACCGTTATCAATGAAAAGAAAGAAAATAGGGGTCGTATAATTTAGCCGAATGAAAAAGGGGTTGTATATTCATTACGGGAAACTATTTACAGGTTACGTTCCTACAATAATTACTATTTACAGGATTTGTAACATTGCCCCCTTCCTAAGGACTGCACGTCCCGGGCAGTACAATCCCCAGAAAGGGTGCCAAACTTCTATCACAAGTTTACAAATATACACATTACTTAATAACTAACAGATACAGAAAACACAATAATAACAAGAAATATTACTAAACATTAAAAGCAAAAATTATCTACAACTTTTATGTGATCAACCATGGTTGCTTACGTAATACTCATGAACTATGGCCATAGTATGGGGCTAACCGATCATAATGTACAACCCTAGGTTTTGCATTAGGTGATTTTTGGATCCTCACTACGACGTCATTTAGTCGGTTAAGGACTTTGTAGGGTCCATCCCAATGCGACTGCAATTTGGGTGACAGACCTTTCCGTCGGATGGGATTCCATAACCAAACCTTGTCGCCTTCGTTGAATTCATGTCCAGTAGACCTTGTGTCGTATCGGGTCTTCATCTTCTCTGCCGCGATGTTGATTCGCTCTCGTGCGAAGTTATGAACGTCTTCCAACCGGGCCTGGAGATCCTGGATGTACTCCTCAGGCGATGAAGGCGCATCCGGAAGACGACCGAAGACGAGATCACAAGGTAGCCGAAGCTCTCGTCCAAAGAGCATCTGAGATGGGGCATATCCGGTAGTCTCGTGGACAGCACTGCGGTAGGCCAGCAGGAACAAAGGTAGCTTCTTGTCCCAATCCTGTTGATTTCTGGATACCATAAGTGAGAGATTATTCAGGATTGTGCGGTTAAATCTCTCCACCATGCCGTCTGATTGTGGGTGTAGTGGTGTTGTCCTAGTTTTCTCAATTCCGAGAATTTGACATAGGCCCTTAAACACAGCAGAGATGAAATTCCTCCCTTGATCGGAATGAATCTGCAAAGGTGTTCCATATCTCGAGATCCAGTGTTGGACTAGAGTCTCTGCTACGATGGTAGCCTCTTGATCTGGAATGGGATATGCTTCCGGCCATTTGGTGAAGTAGTCGATGGAAACAAGAATGTATTTGTTCCCATCAGCAGTTCTTGGTAGAGGACCCAGGATGTCGATCCCAATTCGTTCGAAAGGAGCTCCAACGTTGTACAGATGTAGCTTCCCTCTGCTTCTCTTCTTCGGTCCTTTACGAGCAGCACAGGCGTCACAAGAATGGCACCACTTCTCCACATCATCCTTCGCCTTGCTCCAGAAGAAGCGCTCCCGAACTTTATTAAGGGTTTTCAAGACACCAAAATGTCCTCCAGTCGCACTACTATGTATTTCTTTCAGAACATCTGAAATCCTGGATCGAGGAAGTAGTAACTGCCACCTAGATGTCTTGCCGTCGTCAGATTCCCATTTCCGGTGTAGCACGCCGTTCCGTAAATGGAGTGAGTTCCATAAAGCCCAGTATCTTTTTGTTGCAGGACTGAAGATGGAAACGTCCTGCCAGCTAGGGCGTCGACTGTCACTTTCCATGAACTCTAAAATTGGTTTTATGTCGGGGTCTTCAAGTTGATCTTTTCGAACTTGGTCATCACTCCATGGATCAGGTTCTGATGATGTTGGAGTCACTGTCACCTGATAGGCGGTAGGGCTAGTCGTTCCATACTGTTTCTCGATTCGGGAACAATAGTGGCAGTTCTCAGGACAGGGTCTCCTTGATAAAGCGTCAGTATTACCGTGAGATAACCCTTTTCGATGCTTGATCTCCATATTCCTGCAGCCGCTGTATCCATCTGGCTATCTGGCCTTCTGGATTCTTGAAGTTCAAAAGCCAAGTTAACGAGGCATGATCTGTCCGAAGCAGAAATTTTCGGCCGTAGAGGTAATGATGGAAGTGTTCTACAGCTTTCACTATGGCCAGTAACTCCTTTCTGGTGACGCAGTAATTTCGCTCCGACTTTGATAAGCATTTGCTCCAGTAAGCGATGACATGTTCATTTCCGTCAATTTCTTGGGATAAAACAACTCCGATGCCCTCGTTGCTCGCATCAGTGTCCAGGATAAAGGATTTTTCAGGCTGAGGATAGGCGAGGATAGGCGTTGATGTTAAAGCCTCCTTCAGTCGTAGAAATGCATCTTCGCATTCTTTGGACCATTCAAACGTTTGCTTGCTCTCCGTCAGCTTATGCAAAGGTCGTGCAATGTTGGAAAAACCCTTTACAAACTTCCTGTAGTACGTGCAGAGCCCCAGGAAACTTCGCAGCTGATGGATGTTTTCGGGACGACTCCAACTCTTGACTGCAGATACCTTTTCTGGATCGGTTTGTACACCTTCAGAAGAGATGATGTGACCAAGGTAGTTCACTTCCCGGCGGAACAAATTACATTTGGACGGGCTTAACTTCAGATTGGCTTCCTTAAGCTTTTGCAGCACCTTCCTAAGATTTGCCAGATGTTCTTCGAAACTGCGTCCCACGATGATGATATCGTCTAAATAGACCAGACAGGATTCGTAGGAAAGTCCTCTTAACACTGTCTCCATAAGACGCTCGAACGTAGCTGGTGCATTGCAGAGGCCGAAGGGCATCACTTTAAACTGCCACAAGCCTTGTCCAGTTGTAAACGCTGTCTTCTCTCGGTCGTCAGGGTGTATTTCAACCTGCCAGTAGCCGCTCTTCAAGTCCAGGGTCGAAAACCACTTGTGTCCGGAAAGAGTGTCTAAGGTGTCGTCTATCCGTGGAAGAGGGTAACTATCTTTCTTGGTGATTTCATTCAGTCGTCGGTAATCGACACAAAATCTGGTGGAGCCATCTTTCTTTCGGACCAAGACGATGGGAGAGGCCCAAGGACTGGATGACGGTTCGATTACATCATTCTCCTTCATCTCTTTCAGGAGGGTCTCAACCTCTTCCTTCTTGGCGAACGGTAGTCGTCTTGGATGCTGTTTAATAGGGGGGTGTTCTCCAGTATAGATCCTATGCTGCGTCAAATTCGTCCGACCCACATCCTCCGATGTAGATGAAAACAGATGCTTGAAGTCGTCCACCAATTGTTCCGCAGCAGTTCTCTGATCCTTCGATAAGGGTGCACTCCCAATTAACTTCGATGTCAAGGACTCAGAAGACACAGTCTCAGGGGAATTGATTCTTCTAATGATGCAGTTTACTGGAGTACAAGTTGCCAACACTTCACCTTTTCGGATATTCCTTGGCCTTTCACTCACGTTGGCGACTCTCACAGGAATTACATCCTTAGAAAGGTCCACAAGCGTAGATGCTACCAGTACTCCTTTTAGGCTATTGCTTAGGTTAGGGTATTCAATGAGTCCAAATCGAAAACTATTGGTTTCTTCAATGGAGCCAGGTATTAATGATTCTGACCTTGAGGGAATCGATAAATCTGTTTGGGCTATTATTTGATGGGCGGATTTTACATCACTCTCTGCAGGGAAAACGGCTATGTCTTCTCTCATCGAGTGCAGCTCATTAGTCTTGAAGTCGAGAGTGAAGTCATGTTTCTTCAAAAAGTCCAATCCGAGAATGAAGGGGTCCGTGATATTAGCGACGAATGCCGTATGATGGTAGGTGGCATTCCCAAACACTATTTCCAAGTCCACTTTACCGTCAATCTCAATTTTGTCACCTGTCACAGTCTGGAGACTTACGCGTGGCGATGTCCACAGCAGTTTCAATCCAAATTCACGAGCCACATCTGTCCTAATGATTGTCACATTGGCTCCAGTGTCAACAATCAATCTGCAGGGGTTCCCATTTACATGTGCGTAAATGAAAAGTCCATCACTGCCACTACTAGAAGAGGAAATCTGCAGAGCTTTAGTGGTGGTGATTTCCTTCCCTCGCGTAGCTTGGCGAGCCGGACAACTCCTTCGCAGGTGTCCTTCACTACCGCATTTCCAGCACTTCTGCTCTTGTTTCTTTTGGGCTGTTATGCTGCTCAGATGTCTTGTCAAGTCACCGAGTTGTCTCTCAAGTTCAGCGAGGTGGGACGACCTGGAATCAGACTCATCAGCTTCCTGAGTCCGGATTAGATGGCGATCCACACGGGTTGCTTCTTGGGCGGCCTCGTATCTCATCGCATACATCAAAGCGGATTTCAAGTCGTTTACATTCGCCATCCGGAGGGCCTTCTGGATCTCAGGATTCCGAACTCCGTCGATGAAGTAGTTGAGTGCCAGGTTGTCCCGAACATCCGCAGGACAGTCACAAAAAGCAAGATGAGACAATCTCTCGACGTCCGCCGCTAGCTCTTGCAGGGTTTCCCCGGTTTTCTGGAAACGGGATTTCAACTGGAGTCGGCTGAAATCTTTCTGGCACTTCTCACCGAAGCGAAGCTCCAACGCAGATGTGAGGGCGGCGAAATCCAGGCGCTGGCTGTCCGGAAGGGTCTGGAGAATGTCCGCTGCGTCACCTCTCAGGGATGCTGCAAGATGACAGGCCTTGGTAGCAGAGTCCCATCCGTTCGCTTCCGCCACTATCATGAATTGAGTTTTGTAAACCTGCCACGAAGTTTTCCCATCAAATGTGGCAAGTTTAATGGACGGTCGAACAACCGATGTGGGAGCGCCAAACTGTACAGAGCTGCTTTCCGCGGTCGCCAATCTCCTTTCCATGTCTTTAATTATTTCTTCCTTAAATGAGGTAAATTTCTTGTCTTCTTCTTCCAGCTTATTTTCCACATTGGCGATACGCTCTTCCACAGTATCAAATTTTTCTTCCAGAGCATCAACTTTATCTCCCATGGCGGTTAGTTGATTCTCCATCATGGTTTTCATCGACGTTAGGTCACTTTTTATTTCATTTTGACTTGTAGTAATTTTAGCAGTTAAATCACTATTTAACTGTTCTTGGTTAGTCGCCAATTCATTTTTTAATTGTTCTTGGTTAGTCGCCAATTCATTTTTTAATTGTTCTTGGTTAGTCGCCAATTCATTTTTTAATTGTTCTTGGTTAGTCGCCATATCACTCTTCACAGAGGTGATTGCGTCAAGAAGTTGTTTTAATTGTTCATCCATTGCGCGAGTAATCACCATAAAAATAAAGTCCTAATTCAAAAAAAAGTCTTTATGAAAAAAATGTCCAAAGTCACTTACTCCAAGAAAGTCCAGAAGAAGCCCCACGTTGGGCGCCAAATTGTAACGGATTCGGTGCGACTTCCACTTTCTTGAAATGAAGACACAGTTCTTGATAAAAACACAGGAAATTTATTAACACTATGTACAGGAAAGATCTTCAACAACTGCTAAATTATTCATCAGCAATTAAGCAATTATCACACAACACCGTAAACTCAACGTTTACACACGTATTTACTTCCAAATACGAAAACAACACAGCGAAATGCCTCGCTATAAACAGAGCAAAATGCTCTCCGTTCGAAATCTGAATCGAAACTAACTGTTTATCCATCGCTAACGGCTTAAATACACCGAAAAGAAATTTCTCAAATATTCCACACGCTTCTGTAAAGTAGTAGACCGTTATCAATGAAAAGAAAGAAAATAGGGGTCGTATAATTTAGCCGAATGAAAAAGGGGTTGTATATTCATTACGGGAAACTATTTACAGGTTACGTTCCTACAATAATTACTATTTACAGGATTTGTAACAATATCTTAAAACGCTCTCCCAAGCGCTAGAGTCAAGGCATTCTAATGGAACCATAAAGATACCTTTTTATGTAAAATTCATTTGCCCAGTTTTTAACTATAGGTAGTTTCTGTAATTTTCATAAATTTTCTTCACATGTGCAGCACATTTTTTCTCACTGTAAATTCAATTTACATTGTACAATATTTTTTTCTCATACGTCGTAAAAAATTCCACGGTAAAACGACGTTTGGTTTACATAAGTTTTATAGCCAGGGTTATAAAAATATCATAAACGCTGTTAATGGACCTCCTAAAAACCGTTATCAGACTTGATAAATAACTAATATGGAATTTTTATTTGACACCAGAAACTAGATACGTAAAGCTGATCTCGGATATACTGTCATCTTATACACCGCAATGCTTTTCACGTAAAAGTGCAGCTTGTAGATCAACTGTCAAAGAAATTTAACACTAGATATAGTCGATCCCGAATATATACCCTTGAACCTAAGGAACTAGTATAGCCATATGAGGTCTTAAAACAAAAGTCGGAAATTAACTGTTTTATGTTAAAAAGGTGTAAGACCAGGGGTGTCCACCAAGGTTTTCAGGAGTATTTTTCTCTTTTTTTTGAGGGGGGGGAGGATTCCCCCCCCCCTGCTCTAAGAGTGGTCTTCTTGATGTTGGAGGGAGGGGGGATGCCCTCGCTCTTAAAAGGGTGAGCCAAGGGGCGTGCACAGAAATTTTGGGGCCCGTCACAAATGAATTTCACGCCCCCCCCCCCCCATGTTATTACCCCAACTTCCCAACATATATTTCACCCCTCATTTGAAAAATTTGGAACCCCCTACAGGATCGGACCCGAACCAACAGGTATTCTTCTCACCCCTCATCCCCTGTAGACCGGGATCCCTCGCCCTTTTTCGTTATTCATTACTAACAAGCTAATTTTCCGTTAGTAGCTTCATTTTGTCGAGACGCCCAACATTAGCTAGATCAAAAATTTTGTAAGTGGTAGCTAACAAGGGTAATAAGGACATAGTTTATTGATTTGGCGGGTATCAAATATTTATAACTAACTGGGGTTTTTTTTATATAATTCTCATTAAAATTATCTAAATTAGCCGAAAAAAAATGGTCCTACAAAATGCACGATTTGATCAAAGATGTCCCACTTTGCAACATGTACTATTTATGAGGATATGAAATATAATTACTAACCAGATGAATTTTTTTTGGTCAGTTAGTTAATCTATCTATATATATAAAAATGAATGTTTGTCTGCATGTCACCCATGAACTCAAAAACTACCCGGCATATTTGGCTGAAACTTTCACCGTTTATTATTTTTGGTACTGGGAATGTTTATAGACCAGTTCGAAAAAAATCCGATCGATAGTTCCTTTTTTATTCCAATTTAAGTCACAATCCATTGGATAAATACGAATAAAATTAATTCGTGTGAAAGATCTCATTGATAAGAAGTTAGCTGTTGCCATTTTTCTTGAGTTTGAACAAATAAATTCTTTCTTTATTGTTTTATGGCTTTTCATGCAACGGGGGGATTTGAAACTTTTTCTAGTTGATATTTTTAGCGATTGATTGATCTTGCAAACTGCGTGAGTACAAAATTTGAGTATAGTCACGGCTTCACTTGATACCTGGACCGATTATTATGAAAATTGCTATATATATGTATTTTTCCACGGAGAAGGTGCATAATATGCTCATTAAAGCCACTCGCCACCAGGTGGCACTGCAGAGTAGCAACTTCTGCCCCGTTCAACCGATTGTCATGAAAATCAGTATAATGATGTATTTTTTTGTTGGCGTAGCAACGCGCGTCGGGTACAGCTAGTATTTATATAATTTAAGACTCACATTGTCCTACAAATTGTATCAGTTTGTTTGTATCAGTTCAATTGTCCCTGCATCAGTTTGTGCTGTTCAGCACAAACTGATTCAAATGTGGTATAAGTAAAGTGGCCATGCGTCCCGTTTTCAGGTCTACTCTTCCGTTGTTCCCGCGCGTACTGAAATATCCCGTTTTTTTTTTTTTTTTCTTTGAGCAATCACGATTGCTTATTGCTTTCATTTGAACTGTTTTTGGCGTGCTATCGTTTTATTTTCCCACCGCCACCCTCCGCACCATCACCGTCGACCGGGTCCTCACGATTCTGCTCCTATAGCGAAAGCCGTCTCCAGGTTGCATCCATGTCCTACACACACGCGCATAAATACACAACTACACACACACACATACACCTACACACGCATACATGCACAAACCTACACATACACACACTCCTACACACACACATACACACTCATGCCTGCGCACAAACACACATGATTACATACACACACATAAACGCCTACACACACACACACAAATGTCTACACGCACAGCACTGCATACACAACACTCACGCACACCCACACACATGCGCCTACACAAACACACACACACACACATGCACCTACACAAACACACACACTCGTTATTGCGAAAAACATAATTTGAATTCAAGATGCCAAAAATTCAAATTAATATAATTTTTTTTTTTTTTTTTTTGAAGTGACAGAAGGGAACACTGAATGCTTCAAGTCACTGGATGGAGTTGCTTAAGCATTTTCATATCAATAAATTAAATCAGTTACAAACTGTTATCATCTTTACAAACATGCATCTTGTCTTGTTCAAGCACAAATTTTACTAATACATTCTTGTACTCATTTCGTTTTCTTCCACGCGCTATTTTAATTTCCAGCTCTATACCTATTTTTATAGTTTCTTGTTGTAGCAGTGATCTGGCCATTCGAGAGGAAGTAATTTGTCTTTGATCTTCTATTTTCAGTTTTACGCTCTTGATGTGGTTTTGCGTCAAGATGCTCAGTTTCCCAAAATATACTTTTTTTTTAAATCCCCCCTACTAGCAACCTCAGAACTCGTTTACGTAACATCCGCTTACTGCTGTGTTTTTTATTCGGTGAAATCTGCCCATCTGTTATTTCCATCATAGTTTTTGTTTGTTTTTCGTAGTTATTTTCAAAGGCAAAACGTTTTGAAATGCTCTTCTATCAAGATATACCCTTTAATTTTTTATTATTGAACGATTGAATTCTTCGCTTTTATTAATAACTAGTGGTACCCGCACGGCTTTTCCCGTAATAGAAAAATTAAAAGATCTTTTGGTTCGCCTGTATATTTACAAATAATGTGTGGTGAATTTTCTCGCCAATTGGCTTGTGCCCATGTTACGGTTCCACGTTATGATAATTTCGTATCTCGCCAATTGGCTTGTGCCCATGTTACGGTTCCACGTTATGATAATTTCGTAATTTACTCGTCCATTTTATGATAATTTTGTTCTTAAAACTGGAATAGAAAAATAACAAAATAGAATTTTCGAAAAATCCCTTCGAGGTTCACACCCCCATGCTACAAACTAACTTTGTGCCAAATTTTATGAAAATCGGCCGAACGGTCTAGGCGCTATGCGCGTCGCAGAGATCCAGATATCCTCCAGACATCCAGACAGAGAGACTTTCAGCTTTATTATTAGTAAAGATTTTACAAGTGTATCTTTTGTTGACCGATATTATTTAATTCGCTAAAAAATCGCCCGTCAAAGTATGACAGGGGAAAAGTGCTTCTGCATTTAAACGAAGCAATTGCCTGTTTGGTGATATTTCGATAGTTGAAATGGTAACCCGAACTGCAGTAGATTAAACCTAAACTCCAGCAGATAGCGTCCCTTGTTGACCCCTTTTTTGTTTCTTCAGTCCCCTGAAATGACAGTCTAACCGGTAAAACAATAAAGTGTCCGGATCCAGTTCAGCCTTGTCAAAATAAAGCATTTCAGAGCATGTCAAACATTGCCAAAAAATATTATCAAATTATAAATAACTTACTGAATTTTTGGTGCTTCAACACTGAAATAACGGCGTCACGCATGCTATGACGCAAATTTCATTGTTGGTGACGTCAGAGCGTTACTCAATCAGTAATTTTGGCTTTTTTTTTTTTTTTTTTTTGAGCAATCACGATTGCTTATTGCTTTTACTTGACTGTTTTGATGTCCTATGATTTTATTTTTCCACCACCATCGCCACCCTCCGCAGCATCACCGTCGACCGGATCCTCACGATGCTGCTCCTATAGCGAAAACCGTCTCTAGGTTGCGTCGTCCATATATTACACACACACACACACACACACATACAGACACCTACACAAACATACACACAACTACCCACGCACTCACGCCTGCACACAGACACAAACACATATACATACACACAAACACGCATACCCCCCACATACAGCACACGCACGCACATACAAACACACACACTCGTGATAGCGAAAAACATAATTTGAATTCAAGATGTCAAAATTCAAATTATTATTTTTTTTCTATGAGGATTCTAAATATATCTGGCAAAAACTTTATGTAATGTAATATTGTGATGTGATTGTTTTGTTACGTAAGTGGCGAGATGATGTGTATGGAGCCCCATGAGGATATCCCTCTTGCACTCATCAAAATTTAGCAAGAAAATTGGGAAAATGTCCAATGAATTTTGCATTAAATATGAATATACAGTCAACTCCCACTACAACGCGATCCGACTTACGCGAAATGGCTATAACGCGATTTTTTCCCCGGTAAAGAATTTTATTCCCAGCGCGAATTTTTCACTCGCAACATGAAAATTTTCCGAAGAGAACCGCGGATTTTTCGTGAATGAACCTTCATCCCTTTGACATCGTTGAGGGCGGAAGTTCTCACACCGTACTAGTCTGAACATCGCTTATACAAATAACTACTCCTCATTTTCCATTTATTTTCTTCATTCTATATGGTAAAGTTGATGAAATATAATGACACCTAAGAGAGTTGTTTCATTTAAAACTGAATACAAAAGGAAAAAGAAAGTTTCAACAACTATAGTGCATTTGTTTTTCTTACTACATAATATACGTACCGTAGTGGTTTATTTTACGTCTTCCTTTCCTATTGATCATCGACTTTGTGCATCGTAGCAGTTTTTTTATGTTAAATAAAACCTTTTTTTTTTTTTTTTTCAAAAATACAATAAATAAAAATTCAATTTTTTTTGTTTAAGAAACAGAAATGTATAGTTAAGAAATGATTTTTAACAGTTTGAGGTGGTGTTTACAAGTGTCTTTAATCGTATGGGTATGTTTATAAAAGTTTTTACACATACACTTTTCCACAGCGCGAAATTTCGACTTACGCGAAGGGTCTTGGAACACATCCCTCGTGTAAGTCGGGACTCGACTGTAAGTACATCTGAAACAGCATTGTTAGTGACATGTACGTAACCACGTACGTAAACATAACAATGTTTGAAATGCGTAAGTTCAATAATTCTTCTGTGGAGTAAAACCCCACCTCACCTGTTATGATATAGCTATGTTTGATATAGCTGATTTCTTTGAAGCTGTATTTGAAAGTGAAACGTTAGACACCAAAAAAAGGGATTTCTCTCAGTTTCATATTTGATCATCATAAAGACATTCGTATATTCAAAAATAAATTTTCCTGTATTTATTTCAAGCAATTCCAACTTTATTTATTTTTAACTTCCCGACGTGGCTTAAAAGATATTTCTTAGTATGAGAAGTCACAAAAAGCTTCCGACTTTTTTTTTTCTTCCCCCCCCCCCCCCCTCCTTATCAACTTGTCAGATCGGCATTCTTTTTCTATCAAGTATGAGGCTTACCAGACTTCAATAGCCTCCACCATGGAAGATCAGAATTAATTGTTGGCAACTGTTGATGCTGTACGCTGATTTGTAACTTCCTCCGTGCTCAATGCCGTTGATGATATCTCTGATGTCACTTGGAAAAAACAAAACAATCTGCTATGACACATATTTGTCAGATGAATGTGATACTGTATTCGCCGTTGCGCAGCTTGCTTTTTTTATTATTATTATTATTATTTGATTTTATTCGTGGACGATTCGGTCGGTTTATAAGAGTACTAGCGGTACCTGCACGGCTTTGCCCGTCGTAGAATATTAAAAGGTCATTTGGCTCGCCTGTATATTTACAAATAATAGATGATGAATTTCTCGCCAATATGCTATGTTAATTTGCTCGTCCGTTTATGTTATGGTAATTGCTCGTCCACGTTGTGGTAATTTGTTCGTCCATGTTAATTCGATCGGTGAAATGGAATCGAATTTTTGAAAAATCGCTTCGAAATGCTGACCCTTATGCTGCGAACTAATTATGTGCCAAATTTCATGAAAATCGGCCAAACGGTCTAGGCGCAAGAAGGCTATTCACACTAACACATTGTAGTCTTTGCCAAATAAATTAATTTGAGACACTTTTTTTTTTTTTTTAAATAAGGAACAACAACATGGCTAACTTTAATTCAAACCCCTGTATATTTACAAATAATAGATGATGAATTTCTCGCCAATTTGCTATGGCTATTTGCTCGCCCATGTTACGGTTCCACGTTATGATAATTTGGTAATTTAATCGACCACGTTATGATAATTTGCTCGGTAAAATGTTCTTAAAATTAGAATATAAAAAGAACAAAATCGAATTTTCGAAAAATCGTTTCGAAGTGCACATTCCCATGCTACAAACTAATTTTGTGTCAAATATCATGAAAATTGGCCGAACGGTCCTGGCGCTGTGCGCGTCACAGAGATCGAAACAGACAGACAGACTTTGAGCTTTATTAAAAGTAAAGATGGAAAACTATTAAATTGTAAAAATAATAGGAATAGGAATAAATAGGAATTTAATTCGTAGTCAAACCAAAAAAAGTGAAACAGGATTGATGGAAGATAGCTCCCTAGGTTAGCGGCTGCCCTAGACTGTCGCAGGGGGGGGGGGGGTCACCGGTGGTATCATGGTAACCCCATTAGCTCATAAAATAAAGTGAGAAGAAATCTAGCAAAATGTTTACGTCAAAGATTATAACTATTTTGTCAAATAGTTTTTTCTCGTAATTCTTCCATTTCAGTAGGAAATCGCGTAGAATGTCCTACTACTGAAACCCCTTGAATATCATGTTACAAATCTAAGCGTATACCAAAACAGTAACTTAAAAAATTAAAACAACTGCGTATTCAACTGAAAAATACTTAAAGTGTGTGATAAAACCTGTGGGACATGTTCAAAGCTATTATTAGTACATAAAATAGTGCGTCACGAAAATTCTAAAATATAATACGATAATAATAATATTGGAATGTACTTCGAGTTAAAAACAACACTAGCCTGCAACTATTGATCGGTGCAAATGCAGAAATCTGGAAAAGCCCTAATCAGACATGACTCATCAGCCTGCACGGATAACATCAAAATAAAAGATTATTACTACACTGGCTTTTTATACCCTTCCCCCTTCATTCAAATGACGTCATATCGTTTTCCTTTTTCTCAAACTTTATTTTATGAGGCTGGCAGACGATATTGATCGTTCTTTTCTTTCCGTCCTTGGGTAGTAGTTACCATGTGCTTTATTATTTTCTCTGCTTATGAAATTCGTAAAAGTTTCTTCAAGTTTAAAATAGCATTTGAATGGTTGAATTTCTTTCACCATATCCTGCTTCCTGGAATACGTTTTGAACGATGATCATTTATTTTAATAGATCATAATGAGGCAGATTAAAAAAAAAAAAAAAATCTTTTCCCATTCCTGCGATTTTGAAAAATCGCTTTTGCTATTATTGTTGTCGATTTTTTATTCTTTTAGTTCAAGGAGTTTTCTCTCTCTTTTTTTTAATTTTTTTTATTCATTTTATTTAGCTTTCTACGGAAAACAAAATACTGGTTGCAAGCAAGTTAGAGTATTATTGCTCTATTTTGTAGTTTTATTCTAATTTCATTATTTTTGAGCAATCACGATTGCTTATTGTTCTCACTTGACCGTTTTTGGCGTCCGTGCCTTTTTCAACTTGGACCAGGGCTGCAGCACCACCGTCCACCGGCGGCGGCGCGGCTGGTCCTGAGCACTGTCCCCCGAAATCCACTTTTGCTGGGTGGTGGCGTCCATGTCCCACACACACGAACGCCTACACACACACACACGAACGCCTACACACACACACGAACGCCTACACACACACACACACACGAACGCCTACACACACACACACGAACACCTACACACACACACACACGAACACCTACACGCACACGCACGTACACAACACTCACTCACACACATGCATACATACACTTACGCACCCACACACATGCGCCTACACAAACACACACGCTCGTGATTGCGAAAAACATAATTTGAATTCAAGATGCCAAAAATTCAAATTAATTTTTTTTTTATTGTTTTTATTTGTATTTCTTTTCTTACTTTGAAGACTAATAAGAATTTTAAAAAATGGATGCTTGTACTCACGTACGCCGATGACAAATTATGCTTTCAAAATTGCTTTTTCTTTCCTCTTTTTTTATTGAGATTCAGTTTCTTGTATGATGTAAAGAAGTATTACAATCACAAAATGATTTTCAACTCAAGTTTCTTACTAAATATATATTTTAATCTCTCGTAAATCAATGTTGATTAGTTTCTTTCATGCCGACTGTACTATTTTAGTATATACGTTGGGTAACCAAAAGAATTATTTTGATTATCTCCTAGCTCATTTTGATCGTTTGTCTTAGGGTCTGCATGTTGACACTAAAATATCTCGCTTCGAAATTATTTTATCTTTACTAATAATAAAGCTGAAAGTCTCTCTGTCCGGATCTTTGTGACGCGCCTAGACCGTTCAGCCGATTTTCATGAAATTTGGCACAGAATTAGTTTATAGCATGAGAGTGTGCACCTCGAAGCGATTTTTCGAAAATTCGATTTTGTTCTTTTTCTATTCCAATTTTAAAAACATTTTCCCGAGCAAAATTATCATAAGATGGACGAGTAAATAAAAGTCATCATAACGTGGAACCGTAACATGGGCAAACCAATTGGCGAGAAATTCATCATACCTTATTTGTAAATATATAGGCGAACCAAAAGACCTTTTAATTTTCTACTACGGGCAAAGCCGTGCGGGTGCCACTAGTTTAAAAAAAGATTTCAATCTCTAGTCTAAATTCTTTTTGTTACTAACTCGGTACTTATTAATTTATTCACACATTTACTCACTCATTTTTTAGTCTCAAGCTTACTTAGTTTATGCATATTTATTTATTCATTCGCGCATTTATTCGTTCATTTATTTATTCAAACATTTATTTACTAAATTGAATAGACAACTTTTGTTGTTAGAAGGGGAATACCTCTGTTCTATTATGTGGTGAAGGTGAACCGATGCCGAAAATACAACTTTACACTGATTATCAATGGAATTCTCATTTTTGTAAGGGTTCCAAAGTTGTTATAAAAGCCGGATTTTTTTTTTTAACCAGGTTTTTTTGGTTTAAACCGGGTTTATTTGATTTGAACACAATTTGTAAGAAAAACAATTTTATTTTAGGAAAAGCATGAAGATTTAATTAATTAATTTTTAAGAAATGTTTAATATTCATTTTTGTACCTAATTTCTTCGTAATTAATTAAATAATTAGGAGTAAAATCATGTAATTTCATTTCCTCATGCTTTGAGATTTCGATAGGAGTATATTATTTTAAAATCTGTAACTATGACAAAAAAAAAAAAAATGTAAACGGGTCTTGGTATGAATAATCAAAGAAATAATTTACTGTTCAGATATTATTTATTACAAATAACCAAGAATAAATTTTTTCGAATTAATTTCCTGATAATCATAGCTATCTACTATAAATAAAAAAGTAAAATTAAAATCACGCAATTCTTAAACATGGAAAGTATTTTGCAGTACCTGCCTACAAATGAATTACAAATCATGTAGTTTATTTACCTACCTAATGTATCAGTGACAACAATTATAGAAACAGAACAAGTAGGTTTTAAGAAAATCATTATGTTTCCCATTGTAGACGTTATTTCTCCTGGTTTAATGCATTTAGGAGTACAATTTTTTTTATCAAAGAAAAAAAATCATTTTAATTAAAAGCCCCAGTACAAACTTAAATGCAAATACTCTTTTAACAATGAAGACTCATAAAAATTAATGTTTATTGATTCTTCCACCATTCATACATGATACTTCTTTAATTGTATTGGGATCAAAAAAGTTCTTTAAGAGGGTGAAAATTTGGCATTAAATTTTTTTTTATACGAGCACTGAGTGACATCATGAATATTTTCTGTTTTCATAATTATATATATATTTTTTTTCTTTTCTTGCTCTGATTGCATCGTCTATTGGGGATGCAAAAAGTGCGCAGGTATAAGCGCAATTTTATGCGTACTCTCCTTGCATTACCTTAACTAATATAAATTTTTAAATTTATCAAATCTGTAATTTATCTGTGAAGCTTTGCTACTTTGCATTAATTAGATTTTGCTCTTTGCAATAATATGTAAAATTGATGGAAACATTGGGAAAAAACGATGAAAACTTTCAACAACAACAACAAAAAAATTTTTTTTTTGAAAACAGAAATTTTTTTTATTTTTTTATTTATTTTTTATTTTTTAAAACCATTTGGTTTAAACCAAACAATCCTGAAGGGTTGTAAAGGAATCTTGCCAATCTGATACTGGATTCAGCATCTCGTTTTTTGACGTTAAATTTGGTTGCATGTTAGGTTGGCGTTCGCTGAAGCACTTTCATTTGCATTGTTCATTTCTCCTGTGTGAATCAATTCGTTTACCTTCATTTCTCCAAAACAAGTATTTTTTCAAAAATATTTCCACAATTCATATGATTTCCTGAATTATAGAATAAAGTTGTGTTCTTTTTTTTTTTAATGGGAGTAACAATAATCGATGTATTACTGAAGAATGTTCTTCCTTAATATACTTGAAGCTCTGAAATTTGGAAAATTTAAAAGTAATTCTCTATCTTCTGCTACTTTTTGTTTACTTCTAGTTTCTAATTCCTTCTTGTATCCAGGGCTGCGGAGTCGGAAGGAAAATGGCCGACTCCGACCCCGACTCCGACTCCTGGATTTTGAAACGCCCGACTCCGACTCCGACTCCGGATTTTTTTAATTGTATTTTTCAATTCCCTCTCTCCCTTCAGGAGAAGGGGGGAAACCTTTAAACAGAGATTAAAATATTAATTCCTTTTTATGAAAATTTCGCATTTTTTTTGTAAACCCAAGATGCATACAACGTTAGAAATTCAATTTAAAAATCAAATTTTCCAACAGTTACGAGTTTAAAAACGAAATGACTTAAAAATTCCTTTAAAAAAATTGAAAAGGATTACCTTGCCCCCTTTAATATTTAACAAATAGATATTGATCAAATCGTGTGTTTTCAATTTTTGAAAGCTTTAATTTGAGAAAAAAAAAAAAGCTTTTTTCCTCTAAGTCCAAGTTCTTGAGAGGGTGTGGTTTGCCCCGGGTGACACCCATGTGGTAGTGACACCTAAAGTTAATTTCAGAGTTTATAAAAGGTATAAATACTTTAATTTTGAAAATTCTCCCGATTATATTTTAAATTCTATTTCATCAATAAAATTTCAACGAAAATAGGGCACATATACGTCAGGAGCAAATTTTACACAAAATGCGGCGGTATACAGATTTATACGAATAGTTTTTACTATACCTATATTTCTTCTTCGCTAAATTTTTAATTTCAATTTTATTGGCTGCTTTAGAATTAACCTTAATGTGAAGATTTTAAGATTAACTGCAATTATTTAGTATTGTAATCAAGAAATCATTTATACTTATTTTGCTCCAAATTTTTTAGTGAGAACCAAACTTATAGAAATAGTCTTAATAAAGAAAAAAAAACATTAGATTATTTCATCGGATCTTTTGTATTCGTGTTTTCGCGCAAGAACTTATTTGAATTTGTCGATCACTCTCAAAAGTTTCCACCTGAGGTACGGGCCCCGACTTACTAAATTGTTACGTCCCTTTTACTATTTTATAACTGAGATCGAACAAAACACTATATTTTTATTTTTATTTGAAATTGATTACTTGAAAATGTTAGGCGATAAAACTGTTTGCTGACAGTTGCTATATATTAGTTAAGTTAAAAAGCAAGCAAACCAGGGGACGGCTACAGAAAGTTCGATAAGCACTCAAGCTAGCTGATTGCCATTGTAGCAGTTATTTTTTTTCATTAGTAACTTTTTATACATGTAATCGAACCAATTGCTAGTAGTCAGTTTTTAAAAAATGCAATGAGAGTCAGTAAAAATGAAAGACAAAAAAAAGCCCGGAGTCGGAGTCGACATGTTTTCTAACGACTCCGACTCCGACTCCTTTACCCCAAAATTAGTCCGACTCCGACTCTTCGACTCCGACTCCGACTCCACAGCCCTGCTTGTATCCTTCTTAGCAGAGAAAAAAAAAAAAAAAAATTTCTTTGCGCGTTGCCATTGTTTAACGGAAGTTATCCTTTATCCGTACTATTTCATTGCTCATAGATCTCAAATTCAACCTTCAGAAAATATCTTCCTGTTGTGTTATCATTGTTAAGGAATTTGGCAGCGCATTTTGCATTTTTTCCGTCTAGCTCTTGAAACCAAAAAGGTAGAGAATAAATTAGTTGTAAAAAATTATTTTGGGGAGATTCGTGTCATTATGAGGTTTTATGTCGTCCTTAGATTGTGGAGGACCTTGATGGAAATGTGTGTTCGTAACAATAGTAGTCGAAATCCACTTTTAACAATTCGCTGAAATTTGATTTTTTTTTGCGGGTAGTAGAATTTTTTTTTTAATTTTATTCTATCGTCTGGACTGAAGCTTTCTCAATGAAAATATATTTGACTATTTCTACAAATGTATTTTATTATTAATTGATTTATTTATTATCATTAATTAATTATTTATTTTTTGTATTGTAAAAGTGGGGTTCCTAGTAACCCTAAAACATTTAAGAAATTTTATACTGTAGTTTTGTGCTATTAACATCGTTCTCTATTTTATGACAACGTCCCAAAACTTGTATTCGTTGATTATTCCTTTTTGTAATGTTTCTTTCTTTTCTTTTTCAACATCTTAATGCTTTTTCAAAAATTAAATAAATAAACCAGGGTTCCCGTTAGGGAGGGGAAAGTTTAGACGCAACAAAATAGTGATTTTTAGTTGCTCCTCTCCCCCCTTAGTGCCAGGACCCCAGAAATGGCAATAAATTAAGTCCCCCTTCCCCATTAAATCTTTATGCTAATTATGGTCAGATGAGAGGGAAAACGCAGCTCGCCAGCAGAATTTTTTTTGAAATTGTAATCCTAACTTATAATTTTAAACTGTCTTGTCACATTAGGGAAGAGTGTAAGGACAAGAGATTCTCTTCTCTAGGAAGGGCAGTTGACCCTCCCTGCCCCCTCTGGCCTCGCCCATGAAAATAAATTTCTTTCTTTTGTAATTTTCACTTTTTGAATTATATATTTCGATTTTCAACTGCGACTCACATTATCTTCTCATTCTGACGGCAGAATTTTTCATTCCCTTGCAACGTTTACTACAAAGAAGTAGGAAGTTCTGAATCGAGCGAGTTTGAAAGGGGCATTTCATTCTTATTGCACTTTTATTATTTTCAAGACGTCTAGTCATCCTCAAAAGCACTCGTTGGTTGTAACCAGATCAACACTATTGTTCTCTATGGAGCAGCTTTTTTTTTTTTTTTTTTTTTTTTGAGCAATCACGATTGCTTATTTTTCTCACTTGACTGTTTTGATGTGCTATCATTGTATTTTCCCGCCAGCACCCTCCGCACCAACACCGTCGACCGGCTCCTCACGATGCTGCTCCTATAGCATAGCTGCCAAGTGCTCCGTTTTTCCCGGAGTTTCTCCGATTTTTATTGCGTACTCCGAAAATCCGATTTTTTTCCAAAAAAACTCCGTTTTTTTTGACTTTGCTTGTACATTTTTCGATTTTTGAGGAAAAAGAAGAAATTTCCCTATCCTCGAAGGCAGGAATTGTGCGCAAACTCAACAAAAGAGAAGACAATTTGATGCTTTGGGAGCTTAGTGTCAGGATTAACACTTGGGGCGAGCGCCCGCCGATTGGAGATCGTCGTTTTTTCATCGAGCATTTCAGCTACGTGTAAAACGTAGCCGCCATGTTTGGTCATTCACAAGATGGAAGTTAGCAGACGATACTTAAGCGCCTTCGTTTTCAAAGACAAAGCAGAATTGGGTGTTTCTTTTAACTGAAAACTAATGAAAATAAGCAAAATGTGCTGCAAAATGTTTTTTTTTTTGGTTATTTTAAATAATTTTATTGAGAAATATGAAAACAGTTATACCATTTAAAATTTCATTTTATCCTTATTGCTTTGGACACAAATGTGCTGGAAATTCGCAATTAAATTTTAGTTTCATGGGGATTTTTTATTTTTGAATTATTTTCATGCTATAAATTCAAAATTTTATTTCTGAATTTTTGACTTAGTCGCCATATTTGGTCATTTGCGAGATTTTAGTACACAAGACTCTTAAGTGGCCAAGTTTTCAAAATCGGAATTAGATGTTTATTGCAATGCAAACTATTGAAAATAATGCAAAAATGGGCCCTTTTTTTTCCCCCGGAAAATTCTAAATTTTTTTCTTGAAAAATGCAAAATTTTTTCTTCAGAATATTATTTATCCTCATTGGTTTAGACTAATGTGCTAAAAACTCGCTATTTCGTCTAAATTTTAGTTTTTTAAGAGTCATTAATTATTTATAATTGCTTTTCATGCTATAAATTCAAAATTTTATATCTGAATTTTTGACTTAGTCGCCATATTTGGTCATTTGCGAGATTTTAGTACACAAGACTCTTAAGTGGCCAAGTTTTCATAATTGGAATTAGTTGTTTATTGGAATGCAAACTATTGAAAATAATGCAAAATAGGCTTTTTTTTTTCGGAAAATTCTAAATTTTTTTCTTGAAAAATGCAAAATTTTTTTCTTCAGAATATTATTCTATCCTCATTGGTTTAGACTCTAATGTGCTAAAAACTCGCTATTTCGTCTAAATTTTAGTTTTTTTAAGGTTCATTAATTATTTATAATTACTTTTAATGCAACAAACTCAAAAATCTATTGCCTTGACTTTTTCGAGTTGTTGCCATGTTTTGTCATTTGTAACATGAAGTAAACAAGACTATTAATAGCCTAAGTTCCCGAAAACAGAATTAGTTGTTTGTCTCAATACAAACTATTAAAAATAACAGAAGGCAAAAAGTTGTTTTTTTTTTTTTTTAAATAATTTTCTTGAAGGGGAAATTTTATCTATTTGATCCTTATTGCGTTGTAGGCTTTGCTATAAACTGAAACTATTTCATCTAAATTGAAGGTTCCTGCTGATTTCTCATTCATTTATTTATTTATTTATTTTTTTTTAAATAATTCAGAAACCTATTTTAACTTAAATTTTCCATGTGCAAAAAAAGTATTGAATATCTCTCTTGAAATCCTATTCATCTATTTTTTTTTTTTAAGGGAAGTTGTAAAAACTGCCTCCCCCACTCCAGTTTGTATTTCAAAACTTAATGACATTGGTGGCCACTAAGTTTTTGGAGTCGAGTGCCACTGGCCACTTTCAAAATTTCAGAGTCTTGACCTTTACTATGAAATTGCTTTACTTCCAAGTATAAGAAATAATTGTTTTTTTTTAATCTTCAATATGTTCTTATGCATGTAGGATATGTATAAAAGCATATTTTTTAGAAAGGATTGCAGTTTTATTAAATCAAACAGTAATCATGTTTTTTTTTTTAACTTTTCAATATATATCTATGTAATGTTGCTTTTTTAATGTAAAATAATTTTGTTTTAAACTTGGTTGTAGTTTTGTTGAAAATCTAACATGAAAATGTAGAAAAGCATTTTATAAGTTCTTAGAATTTATGGAAACTTATGGTACAGAAGGAAGGTTTAGCGCAGGCCACGATTTCATGCTCCTATTTTAGCCCTCAGTGCTCCTATTTTTTCCCTTAAGTGCTCCTATTTTTTGTATCTTGAGGTTGGCAGCTATGCTATAGCGAAAACCGTCTCCAGGATGCATCCATATTCAACACACACGCGCATACATACACACCCACACACATTCATGCTTGCACACAGACACAAACACATATGCCTACACACAGATACACATACCCCCTACACACAATCACACATACCCCCCCCTCACACACACACAAACAAACACACACGCCTACATACACACAATCGTGATTGCGAAAAACATAATTTGAATTCAAAATGTCAAAATTCAAATTTTTTTTCTTTTTTTTTTTTTTACTCAAGAAGTTTTAACTTTTTGCGGCTCGACTGTCTGAGGCAGCCCACTTCTTTAATTTTTCGATTAGTTTTTCTAAAATGATTAATTATTCGTAACGACCATGGAAATAAATGTTTTTTCATTTTTTTTTTTTTTTTTGTCACATATAGCACATACTCAGATTTGGGTCATTTCAAGGTATTTTTGACATTTATGTAGTGTCCGTAACGTGACCTTTTTGTGCCATAACTTTTTAAATTACTGTTTGATTAGCATATTATTTTATTTTGATCTTTTCCTACCAACACATCAACTCAAATTAAAATAATTAGCAAATCAAACAGTAAATCAAAAAGTTATGGCAAAAAAAGTTCGCGTTACGAACTCTACATAAATGTCAAAAATACCGTAAAATGACCCATTTATTTATTTACTGTCTCTTAAATATATATATAATAGTTTTTTTTTTTTTTTTTAATTTTGATCATTTTTTATAAATTTTGAATAGAGTTTCAAAATTATTTTGCACGTAAAAAAAATTGCCTTTTATTTTTTGAAGCTATTTTCCGAGTTTAACGGAAGAAAAGGCAAATTTGAAATACAGGGAGCCTTGCTAGTAAATTTTGTTCGCACGTGCTATATGCGTTTTTTCATTTTGTGCGTCACAACGTTGTTCTATCTCATATACGGGGGAGGGGGGGGGGGTCGTCAAATATAAATAATAAAATCAATTAATAAAAATAATTTCAAAAGTTTTTTATTTAAATAATTTTTCAGTTTTAGGATGTGTTGCAAGCCCAAAATTTTCGGAAACGACAACACTTTCGGAAATTTCGGACCTCAAACACCCCTGTGGTTTGGGGGGATTCGCCAGAAGAAAAGGTGTTTCGAAATCTATTCTTATTACCTTCGCATTAATTTTACTACAAAAACCAATATAATTTGAGGGCGGCGCTATCCCCCCCCCCCCATTTCTATCAACAACACTACATCATACAGTTAAGACTTATGCATTGCAATACTTTTCTTTTTAACGGTCGTTGATTGTTTTTACCTAGGGCTTGCAAGATTTCTGAAATGTTCAACCGGGACACCAAAATGCCACCCCCCTCCCTCCTCCCCCAGCGTCGCTAGCACGCAAATCTGTACACGCTCCTGGCTGATTTTTGGAGCGTTTTGTAGGGCAGTTTATTCTCAGTGCTGTGAATAAATGGTTACTAATTATGACCCTAAAACCGAGCTGATAAAAAATGACATAAGCAGATAAAATTTGAACATTTCACTTCCGATGTGTAAATATTTACAATTTATTTCAGTCAGAAAAAAACACTTTGAATAAGGAATAAAATGTTGAACAATATTATTACATATACTTTTCATTTCATAGGGCTTTTTGAAAGTCTTTTTTGGTTTTAATCTTGTTGTAAAAATCCTCACAAGCTAATCCGGTATTAATTTTACAAGTCAATGATACAAATGATATAGTAATTATCCTAAATAATCATTCAGTTAACTGCTTTTAGACTTTTTTGGTCATTTGTAATCAAATTTGTCTTTTTCCGGGACGTCTGTTGACGTCCTTCTGTTTGAAAACCGGGACGTCTGGCATGCCTATTTTTACCTATCTGATTAGGAGATTCCCGTATTTGATGTAAATAGTATAAATTTATTTGAATCGTTGCGTAAATTTGTTGTCACAAATTTCGAATCTTTCCTTTAGTTTCGAATTTCGGTCCGTTGAAATTGATAGTAAGTGTATCGTGCGTCTAAGTATTCTCCGTTCTTTGAGAGTCGAACGTTAAGTGGCGTTCGAGTGGCACTTCACTGCGCTGACGGTTGGTTATCACGTGCTGTTTCTCTGAATCAGTTTATTAGCCTCTCTCTTTGTAACGGTTTCCACACATGCTTGCCTCCAGAGTTCATAGTAAAAGGGCAAGCTGGCGCGTGTGCATTATTTTCTTTAATTGAAACGCAGTAGTGGATGAGTGGTCTCTTTTTGCGGGAATATTAAGAGATACTTCCGCGTAATTTCATTTAATTTTTTAAATTCAATTTTACTTCCTTTTACAAAAAAGAAAGTATTGTAATTCGCGAAAAAAATTTCACTCAAAAATCGGCCTTAATTTCCATTTTGCTCACTCCCGAATAAATGTTGAGTTTTTGTTTCAACCCGACCGTACGTGGATATGTGCCCTAGGAACCTACAGACACCCGAAATATCCATTTTGACGATCCCCGAGTTAATTACACGAATTTTCTCGTCAGGTCCGTAGTACGTATGTATGTGTGTATGTATGTCGCATAACTCAAGAACGGAATGTCCTAGAGAGTTGGAATTTGGTACTTAGACTCCTAGTGGGGTCTAGTTGTGCACCTTCAATTTTGGTTGCATTCGGAAGTTTTTAAGGGGCTCTTTTGCCCCTTTTTGGGGGGAAATATTGTTAATTTCGATGTAAACTCAAGTGGTGTTATAATTTGTCGGACACTTGGCGATATATCGCCAGTCTCTTGGTCGCTAAGTTTTGTCGCCAACTTAGCAACAGATTTGGCGATTTTTTTTAAAAAAAATCTGTTTTATTTTAGCCACTGTTGGTGATATTTAGAGAGTAAACAATTGAACCACATTAAAATTGCCAATGATGAGGAAATTACATTAAATTGGAGTAAAAAGGAAGTCATGTGATGCACACATCAGCTCGTTTTCCTTAATAAAAGATTAGAATTTTAAAAAATGAAATGACACTTTTTCCAACTCTGATACTGTTGCAGTTAGATATGTATCCCTATCCCTACCATTAATATCACTCAAACTTCTTGCAAACATTTCATTTCAATTAAAGATAGTGTTGTCTTTTCTATTATTCTTTGAAACAATGAAATAGAAGCCTGAAAGATCAGATATATAATTTTTTCTTACTTCATGAAGTAAGATTTTATATAACTAAAGATACTTAATCGTAAAATTTTAGTAGCCAAATAAATTCTTTAATCGGGACATATTATTTCTGAACTTTATTTATATTGTGCTATAATTTTTTTTATTTTTTTAATTAAAAAAACTTGTCATGTTTTTAGTCGCCCGGGCGACATGGCGTCCGAGGACCCTGCTTATTATGAATTGTCGTTCATTATTATTATTGTAAGCTTAAACTTAAACATAGCCCGTGGCGTAGCAGCGAAACATTTATATGGAGAGCTCGACCCTCTATCTCTCTTAGCTATGCCATTGTTCTTTGCAAAAATTAAAAAAAAAAAAAAAATTGTACGGCTTAAAATTGCGTAAGTGGCCGAATGGAGTCGGCAAGGATTTATTTTTGTTATGGGAGTGAGAAATTATCTCACGTTTTAAACTGTTTTCATTACTACTTCATAACTCTCACGAGACTGGTAAAGATTAGAAAACAAATGATCGAATTGAACGAAAATGGTAAATAGCTATCGATAATGAAATTTCTGTGAAGCTAAATTTCTTACATAAGACGCTGCCCCTTAGTCTGGTGCGTCATTTAGGAGGGTTAATTGCCTCCTCCCCCGATAATAATTTTCAATTACTCTGCGAGTTATTTCGCATACTCTCTCTCTCTCTTTTAATATTTTATGCTCATTGATTAACTAGTTTCCCCCAAAGAAAAGAACAGCAATTTTCGTACAATTGCTGACTAAAATTTTTCGAGAAAGGAAGAGAGAAAGAAAATGTCACAAGCAAAAAGGTCCTGACGAAAGTGCTTTGACTTTTGACAGACCCTGACTAAGAACTGATAAACAGTAATAAATTAATTATAGGAACTCAACTCACATGACGCATGCATTGTGCACTATTTCGTAAAACTGTTGATAGTTTTCAAACGGAAAACGTGACTCACTGTAAGTTGTTTTTCCTGACATTTCGTAAACGAACGTTTGCTTGGTAAACAACATTTTATCTCTGGTTGTGTTTGGTTGCGGCCTAGAGATAAAGAACGCACATTACCTCCACTGACTAGATTACGTATCTCAATATTTGACTCTATTATGCCATCTCCAGTTTTAGGAAGATAATATGAAGAAAGAACGAAAACGATTTTTGTCGTAATGTTTTTTCAAAAAATTTTGCATTGCAATATTATTTTCGTTCTTTGTTTATTTCATCAATTACTTTATTTCACAGCTCTATTTGAGAAAGTATGGCCTTGATTTTGCAGATTATATCAATTCTCTTTTCTGGTTTTTGTGCAAAACAAGTCTTCCTTTAATAACAAATTTGTGGAACGTATTTTTGGATTTTCTGATCACTATACTTGTGAGAGAAATGCATAACCTTAGGCTGAATATTACACCTCCCAATTCCCTTCCCCTAACATTGTATTTTTTTTAAAACTTTTTTTCATATTTATGCCTAACGAACAGAAAAACGAGTTACTTTAACACAGAAGTTCTTAACTTTTTGTACCACGAAGCGCAGGTGGGCAGGGAGCTCATGTTTTTCCAGCAAAACAAATTGATTAAAAAAAAGTTTTAAGTTTGAAATGACTCACAATGGGATTAAGCACGGTCTCTTCTCTCGCCCCCCCCCCCCCCTTTATGCTAGGTTGTACCATAGGAACCACTTGATTTTTTTTTCAGTAAGTTTACCAAATATTAGATTTCAACATATTTTTCATTCTGGGCCCCTGTTCAGTTCAGGCCCTTTTGCATTGCAGTGGTTCATGTGGGGACCATATGATAAGAGATATAGATGTTTTGCATTTTAAGCATTATAACTGTCAAAATTATGTAATCAAATGTAATTACCTGATTTTCTACATAAAAAACATTGTAACTTCAAATTTGTCAGTGTGATAAGAAAAAAATGATTTTAAAACTGGCAAAAGATTTTAAAATATTGTGTAGAGAGAAGACATGAAAAGGAAACGTTTACATGAATTGGAAACTATATTTCTAAAAGTCATATATTTTCAATTTAGAAAATGCAATTTAAATTGCATTTTATTGCCAGATGTTTTGCATTTTAAAAATTCTTCCATATCAAGGGAAAAGACTTTAATCTGGACTTTGATTTTTCACCATATTGGGTTCAATTTTCCCACAAGTGTTCATGAAGAAGTGGCTAAAAAAATATAGTTTGCTATATGTATGCATATTTCAACTACATGCATACAAAATACCATTAGGTGACACATAAACATCTATGAGAAAGATCTTAACATTTAGCTCAAGGTTGTGGAAACTAAATTTTGGACTTTAACAATCCTTATTCCCTGACATGAAAACACCCATCTTATCACTAAAATTGTTAATGTATTTTTGCTATAATACAGGGGTGACCCCCCTAAGAGCAAGGCCCCTCCTTCCCCCCTAAATTCAAAAAAGACACTCCTAAGAATCAGACCCCAACCTCCCAAAAAAAGAAAAACACCCCTCTCCAAAACATTTGAATGGCGCATTCTGCACCATGATTCCTTCTAGGTAGGCTGGTGGGCACCCCTGTTTAATAAGTAAAAAGGAACGTCCTTCTTTCCTAGACAACACCCTTGGCTATATTGAGCCATTAGGTGACGCTCTAACCAGTCTAGATAGGCCTCCATGAAAAGGTAATAAAAAGGACTGTAAAAACAGTCAGTTGTATGTGTATGAGAAAAAAAACCAGTTAAAATTGCAAGGAATGTGTTTTTAGTTGAATTTGATTGTTTTTATTTGTTTATTTTATTTATTTATTTATTGGTACTTTTTTGTTAAATTTGTTTGTTTTGAAAGGTACATCACTTGCCGCATTTTTTATTTTTGGCAATTTTAATTTATTTATCGCTATTGCTAACAAAAAAATTTGTAGGTGGCGGGATTCAGCAATTTCAATCTCTAAATTCAAGGGTAGCCATATTACTTGTAGGTACCACCAATCTCATCCCCAAACCAAGTGCTGTACCTTTGACAGAACCTCTTTGTTTTTATTATTATTAATGGTTAATAAAATATTAAGTATTATTATTAATATTTTAGTGTTCAGTGCATGGTAGAACATAAATGTGCGTATATTATATTATTTTTCTTTTTCTTCCTAGGGACAACTAAGCATGCTTCCTTCTTGAAACTATGCAACTGCCCTGGGAGCTCTCAGACCCGCCATGGAAAACCGTGGTAGAGTCGTGCCAGGGGGCACCGCTCGCAGTCCAGAATCTGCTCTGGCATCGGAACTGTTCGATCAGTTTGTCTCTGCTGGGACCTTCAAATCTGTGTTGGCTACCTACCGCCAGATTTGCGAGGTTCTGCGTCTCAAGCCCACGAACTTTACGAACTTTTACCCACGCCTAAAGGCCAAACTACCTTCATGGAGGGCAGCTTCTCTGTGGGCCAAACTAGATAAGAGGGCAAGTCATAAGTGCTATAACAGAGGAAAAGCTTGTCCCAACACCAGGGTGAGTTGATTGTTTAACTAATGTACAGTCTGCCCATAGAGGACATGGAATCTGGCAAGCAGCCAGGACTATTCCATCTGATTGAATCTAGCCAGAGGAGAAGGGGGAAAATAGCAATGGGACTTTGATACATGTGTTTTTTCTTTCACTGTGGCAGGGCTCGAAAATTATATTGCCCGACGTGCCCAGGGCATGTAAAACTTCCGATCAGGCATGAATCTTTTAAACTTACATGCCTGGCCGAGCATGTAATTTTTTGATCAAATATTTTTTCTTAAAACTTTATTATTTCATATTTTATTGAAAAATTACCGTATCCTTACTTGGAGCTCAAAATTTATTTCAAGCCCTACTGCTTCCAGTTTGCGTGGAAGCGATCCTTCCCGCTATATAATTTAAATTTTGTTAAATTTAACGATGACTTATTATGTACTATTTATGCAAACTATTTTTTTTAATGATTTATATAAAAATAATTCATCTGATAAATGCTGTACGACAAATTCAAATCCTTTTATTGATATACAATAAGGAAAACTGGGCATGCATGTTTTAGACAAACATGCCCTGCAGGGCATGTAAAATTTTAAAGATTTTTCTAGCCCTGCTCTGTGGCCTTATTTATTTATTGCATCCTCTAAGTTGAAAATGAGAAGAAACAAAAAGAGTTTCTATGGGGACAACAAAAGGAAAATAAAATGTTTTATTATAATCTGCTAATTTTGTGCGTCAAAGCGTTGTTGATTGCCAGTTAATGTTTTATTTGGCCAAGAAATGTAAAAGCAAAATGGTAAGTTAAAAAATTATGTTAGAAAAAAAAATAAATCAGTTATTTTTGTAGTGAGAATATGTATTGAATATAGTTTAGATTTTAAAAAATATTGTCATGAATAAATGATCATTTTTACAAAACTGCGTCTAAATAATTAAAAAGCAAAAGTTAACATCTGTAACAAACGTCCCTGTAAATGATTAGATTTGTCCATTTCTGCCTCTGAACCGGAGATTTGCATTTCCATCTCATTGATGGTCAGAGTTGGTCATATTTTGTTAATTCATTTGGTAGAGATAAAATGCAAGTAAAAGATTTCCATGGGGAAGAAAATGGCTTTTTATCTTTGATGATAAATATAAATGCTTAGATTACTTACTAATGTTTCAGTCATTCTATGTCGGTTCCACAACACTGTGGCACCCAGGTCTAATAGTTTGATGAAACTTGGCATTTTCTTTCCTTTTGTTAGTTAAACAACACTAGATTAGTACAAAATATTTTGATGCATCTCAAATTGTTTAGGATTTATTTTGTTATTTTTAAATTAAGTTTGATTGCAATTTGTTCTCAACAGAAAATAAATTATATGGTTGCTATTTATTAACTGATCTTGATGAAACTTTTTATGAATGTAAGTACTTCAATGTGTAAGGAAACACTGAAAAACTTACTTACAGTACCTACACTTGGTTGAAAAGTTTCCTAAAGTGGTATTATATAATAGTTTTTGGAAAATATGGAGTTCTATGCTAAGTAGATATCACTGAAATAGAAATGGATAATTGATTTATTTTTATTTATTTATTTTTTTTTTTAAATGTTGTTCTGAAAAACTCATGCTATACCATATAGAAATCAAAATGAAATGGGTATTTTTTTCCATTCCTTTGTTTGTTACTTTTACTGTATTGTGTGAAGTCCAGGAACTCTACTAGTCAAATAAAATTTGAAAAGATTGTAAAACACTAGTGGTTAGGAACTAAAAAGTAGATAAATAAATAGAAAATGACTGCAAATAGTGCTAGTCGTAAGTTTCAATCTTCAAAAGCTAAGGGCCACTTAGAGCACAAGTTAGTTTTACAGTATTGTTATATGTTTCATAGAATTAGAAATACAAGTTTTTATTAAAATTACCTTTAACATGAAGCATCTATCGATCTACTTTAAATATTATTTTAAAACTAGAAAATTGCCTGTCAAGATATGACGAGTGAAAATTGCTTCTACATTTCGACGAAGCAATTGCCTGTTTGGGGATATTTTGATAGTTGAAATTTTAACCCTAACTCCAGTGGATGAACCCTAAACTCTAGTAGATAGCATTCATTGTTGACCACTTTTTCGTTTCTTCATTCCTCTGAAATGACACAGTCTTTTCAGTAAAATAGTTCAGTTACCGGATCCAGTTCAGCCTTGTTACAATAAAGCCTTTCCCTGCAGGTCCAGTTATTACTGAAACATATTATCAAACTATCATGTCGTGGCGCGAGTTTCATTGTTGATGACGTCAGGAGCGTAACTCGATCGTTGGCTATTTATTATATATATGAGGATATTCATAGTTTGCGTGTTAGATCTGATGGTGTTCCCAGAAAAATCCACAAAGTTCTATTCTAAAGGTTCTGTTAGGCGATAAAGTTTGTTGCTCTAAGAACATAATTTATTTTTTTATTATCAGGATGTGACTTTCAGAATTATCTCTCTGCGTTACAGAAAGAATTTTTTATTTAATAATATAGCTATTTCTCTTAATAACCTCTAGTATCTTTTCTAGAGCTATAATGGAACATAGTAGTAAGCTAAAATATTGATCATGTAAAATACAATCCAATAGTGTTATTTTAGTTGAACTCTTGAAATAAGTACAGATCTTACGTGAAATACACCGCCAGCTCAGTCATTTCCAGCCGAGGACTGCAGTTTTGTGCTTATTAGCACTCATCAGCCCGGCATAGGAAAGTGACTGAGCTGGAGATGGAAAACCTCTTAAGGAAGCCAAGAGTGCCAAACAAACTGGTAGCAATATAGAATTAGCGCAAACCAGACGAGTGACCGAAACAATGGTTCGGTTCAACTCGAATTTTGAAGGCAAGGCAGGTATATTCAAGGCTATAGGGCGGTAACTTACTGAAGTACAGATCTTGTTTTGAAAATTCATTTTTAAATTTTTTTAAAAAAAATAGAGAACCATAATAATAAAATACAATTAAAGATTATGATTGTTGATGTTTTTCTCCCTTATGACAAGAGCGAAGGGACCACAATATTTGCTCGTTATAAACCGTTAGTAGAAAAAAATCGTAGTTATTTTTATGTTTCTGTACAGCACCAAAGTAGTTAATTATTTGCTTCAAACTCTCTTATTGTCTCGTTTTTGTTGTTTTCAAGGAAGGTGTTGCCTGGAAAACATTGTCATTTGCGTCGGTGGCTTCAAAATAGTTTGAGGTTTTTCTGTACTTTGGAAGACATTGAGTATGTCGATGTCTGTTGTTCTCAGGATATATGTCTTATTTAT
The DNA here is from genome assembly GCF_026930045.1 of Uloborus diversus. Taxonomy (NCBI): domain Eukaryota; kingdom Metazoa; phylum Arthropoda; class Arachnida; order Araneae; family Uloboridae; genus Uloborus; species Uloborus diversus. The sequence goes on from NC_072739.1 coordinate 154,452,093, forward strand.
AACTTTTGGCTAAATTCAAAATGTTTATAGAATTTTTCCAAAGTAAGGTAATCTTTTCTGAGGTGGATATCAGCAGAAATTTTATTAAATGCAAAAATTTTGCATGCTTTAAAAGTAAGATATGTTCCCATAGACTTCACATTGTACCGACCAAATCTGTTTGATTTCCTCATTAAATCAGGGTTGTTAGTGAGTTGGACTGTATAAACAGTTAATTGCATTATGAATGATAAATAAATGAAATAAAACATAGACAATGGTTCTAAGCTATTCTTTAACTTTGTTTATAGGTTCTTATTATTGGTGCTGGACCATGTGGCTTAAGGGCAGCTATAGAAGCTCAACTCTTAGGAGCTAAAGTTGTTCTGGTTGAAAAAAGAGATAGGTTTTCAAGGAACAATGTTCTTCATTTGTGGCCCTTTGTTATACATGATTTGCGTAGTCTGGGGGCTAAAAAGTTTTTTGGTAAATTTTGTGCTGGTTCAATCGACCATATTAGTAAGTATGGAAATTGTTCTTCTCCTTTTACTTTATCTCTTCTATAATGCTTTGTTATTTTTCAAAAATTGGTTTCTTCTGCAACTGTATGATTTTGAAGTTTTTTTTTTTTTTTTTTTTTTTAATTACCTCCACCATCATTCTTTCAAACATAAGGCATCTTGCTGTCCAGTATAACAATGAAGTGGCTTCAAAGCAGGGTTGGCAAGTTTCTGCCGAGGTGGTTAAAACCGGCATGGCAAAAACCACTTTCTGCCAATTTGCGGCAGAAACTGGCAAAAACTCACAAAATAAAAAATTAATTCTTGGTATACAACTGAAAATGCATGGAAAAAATAATTAATTGTTAACCAAAGTACTGTAATTTTATTGCAAAATTATCACAATTCAAAATCAAATGTTACATTGTTTGGATCCTGCAACTGCCTCTTAGAAAAGGTGGTTTCAAAAATCTAAACAGGTTCTCAATTTACTACGCACAAATGAGAAATTTTAGAATATTCTTAAAACAGAAGAGCTCACAGACAATGCATCAAGGAGCAAGCAATGTTCGTGAAACTTTCATCCATTGTATAACTGGTCCACCATGTAGTAACTGGGGTTGTGATAAAAAGTTGATTGGAAAAATAAGTTTTGAGAAATGGGGCCAATTTGTTTTGCAAAGCTGTGACATTAGGTACAAAATTTAGGCAAGTAAAATTCTGTCACTTTCTTCTTGAAGCACATGACATGATAATTTCAATCACAAACAATTTAGAGGAAGCATATAAGTGAGCAAATTACAATCAGTAATGCCTGTTTAATTATGTATGTCACTCCTCTTTCCTAAGCACCCCTGTATGATTTTTTATCCTTTGTTAAATTAATCCAAATACTACGAGCCTCTGTAATTGGAAAGTTCCCTTTCTGAACTAAATCAAGGGCACTAGCATGGGATTTTATTTTTTTAAACGATGAAATGATGTTTTAATTTTTTAGTTTACTTAAACAAATATCATTTACTAATTACTTGAGTTATTAAAGACATTTTTAAGTTTTTGCCAGTTTCTGCTGGTTTTTACCGGTTATAACCAGTTTCTGCCACTGGCACGGCAAAAACTAGTTTCTGCCGGCAGAAAGCCAACCCTGCTTCAATGGGTGTTAGGGCCTGGAAGTCATCACAATTATGAATATCATGAAGAGAGGAGCAACTATAAAGATGCTCCCCTGTCATTGGAGAAGTCCCCTCACAGAGCACACAGAGTGGTGAATCTGCCAGTTTGATTTTATGTAAATGGGCCTGTAGATAGTCATGTCCAGTAATGGCTCGGAAAGAGGCAACTCCCAGGGCTCTGGGAAGGAGAGAAAGGCGCGTACGCTGTTCATCATCCAGAAGGCAAACCCAGGGCTTTCCATCAGCTTTGTTCCTCAGGGCAGAGACTGTAGCATGTTGGATTTTGCTTGCGAGAAATCGCTTAGCGTTTCTAAATGGAACCGGGCGAGAAGGTGGATGCAGGAATGCAGCCTCTTTAGCCAAAAGTTTAAAGTTTCTAAACGAAAGGGACCTATTAAACATCAGACACAACTGAAAGCCATGCTCTCTTTTTTTCTTTTCCTTTTTTTTACTAACAGGGAGAGTCAAATGCATTTAAAAATATTATCCTGTCCTCCTGATAATATTTAAAAAATAAATGGTAAAATACATGTTAAACAAAAAGCTGTACGTTTGCAGTTTAGTTTCACTTCAAATTCAAGAAATACTATAATGCATAATTTTATTTCATGCAAAACCTTATGTACTTTGTTGTTTTTATATTAACGACAGTAGTTATTTCTTCTCCAAAGTCACCAGTGGTTGAAAAGTAAAAATTAAGATTTTTTTTGTGCTCTAAGCAGAATCAGTGTTGGAAGCTATTTTTATTAGTTTTGTTCTTTTGAAATTGTTATTGCTGTTTCGGCTTCTATCTTTTTTTTTAATTCTTAATATCTTGAATACTTATTTGGGCAATTCCACGGTTACTCTTGTTACATTTATAACGGTATTTTTTTAGTTTTTCATTCATTTTTAAGATCCTTTACGTAAAATCATCAACTTTTTTGCTAAATAATAAAGAAAAGGGCCTGCTTTTCCTTTCTATACAAGAAAAACATGATTAAATGTTTTAATTTTTTTGAATGATTCATCTGAAGTATGATTACTCTTGTTACCTGAAAAGGACATGAAGTTTGTAATGTCGTACAAAAATATTTCTTTTATCTAAACTATGTAACAAAATTATGAAATTTTATGCTTTTTCAAGAGAGGAAGGATTATGTATTAAATGACAGTCATTTCAAACATTTAAATTTTTATTTAAAATTTAATCGTAGAAAAATTCTCGGTTACTCTTGTTACAAATTATTGGTTACTCTTGTTACCCACACCATTATAAAATTTGATTAGCAGTTTTAAAGCATATAAGTGCAAATAATATGCCTTTACTGGCATATTTATTTAATTTCTTGAAAACAAGCATGATTTCTTGAATTAACAACAGGGGGATAAGTTTTTTTTACAATTTTCTCCCTTTTGTACAGAATTTGATCGGGGTCTGTAGGCCATTTCCCAGTTGTTCCTGCTGAAATCATCACATGTACAGAGTACGAGTCCTTGACTTGGCTGGTTATTTCACCTGGGAAAAATTTGTTTTCATATTCAGCCAATACCCATTCTCCGATCTTGTAATCATCATCTTCTTTTGCCTTTAGATCATAATGAGGAGTCACTATTCGGCCCTCAGGTTTTCCATTCACTACTGAAAAATAGTGCATTTTTTTTAATCTCCTTTATTGGAAAACTATGAGCAAAAATTGATTTTAAGTCTAAAAGGTTATTCCTTTCAACAATTTGTTTGGGGTCCAGGTTTATTATGTAAATTTTTGTTGACAGACTTGTTTGCTTTGATAAAATCCGACACATTACTTACTATATAACGTCGATTTTTAGTGTTTAGCCAAACGCCTTGTTTTGCAGCAGCTCCTATTCCATTCACTGGGCCCTTGGCATGTGATGTGGTGCAAAAGTTCCATGCAATAATAACATTATGTTTTTCTTGCAAATGTTTTAAAGAAAACATCACATACTGGTTTTTGAATTGAAATGCAGGCCCATCAGACCACACATCTACAACTTCAATATGGCTTGGAAGTTTTTCCAAGGTAAAGTCCTCATAGGCAATCAGTTTCTTTACTATGTGTCAAGTCATCTGACGCTAAGACTAGTGGATGTATATTGCCATCATAACAAAGAGCTGATGTAAAAAGGCTAATTTGTGACTGGTCCCAATGCGCAGCTTGAATTTTGTCTTGAAACATACATTTGTAGTTTTCGGAAAAATCAATTTGTATGAGTGCCTGTTTCCTGTCGAATTCTTCAGACAAAGCCCTCTCTCTTGCAGCATTGTAGTTTTGAGCTTGGTTTCTTTTTATGTAGCAATGTTCCATGAAGTTTGGAAGTTGCAAGTATACATAATCTTGCAAATCTTTTGTAGTTCCCTCTTGAAGAACTTTGTCTATTCTTTCTTTTCCATCAGTCTTCCATGTATATCAAGAAACAGCATCCTTGTCATATAATAAACAAAACTTCTCGAGGAAAGCTTTTCCAAAATTGCACTGATTACCTGTACATTTTTTGAGCCAGCAATCTTCTGCTGCAATGTCACAGAGCAGTTTGTTTGGAAAATCAAATGTATATATTGAGGGAGTTGCTCTATGAACTTAAGGAGTTTATGGAATTAATAAAATTTTCATGATGCTTACACATACAAACGTTATGTGGCAATTTACTGTTGAGTAAAACATGTTTGGGTCAAAATTTACTCTTTCCTATTGAAATTGACGGATTATTTTTTAAGAAGATAGCATGAGCTTGTTTTAATGAAGTAAATAGATGTCGCTTTTGTTTTGTCAATTTTTCACCATTATTATGAATCACTATGACATCTTTCTTTCTAGAAGCAATTCTGCTTATGTCATCTTGCTCATAAAACTTTTCAACTGTTTCCTTAAGGCTCTCTGTCGGGACATCAGGCTCTAAATTTCCCTTGTTTTCATCAGTTGCATTTATGAATAGTTGCTTGGGTATAACAAGTGATTCTTCAACAGCCAATTTAGATATAATACTTAGTTGAGTTGTTAGCATATAGAATAGGAGTTAAGATGTTTTATTGAGACTTTTTAGCACCATGCTGTGGTTGTAGTTAATAAAAGTTAGAAAAAAGTAACAAATATAATCCATAATTTAAATGCTTGTGGTTACTCTTGTTACAAAAAAATAACGGTTACTCTTGTTACAAATTTAAATTTTAAATAAGTAGTAATATTTTGTACAAAATCAATTTTTTTATGGGCTATTGTTAGCATGCAAGTAAGCAGCATATTTATATCAGTAGTTTTGATTTTGGAGAAATATTTATTACTTTCATATTTTTTGGTTACTCTTGTTACATTTCAAACAGAAACTTTAATATATATATATATATATATATATATATACTTTAAATATACATTTTAAATAAATAATTTTTTAATGGTAACCAATAGAGAAATACCTAATTATACTGTAAAAAATAAAATCCTAACAAAACAAATTAAATTGTGTTACAAATTTTAATTTTGAAATTTGCTTTGAAATGTCTTTATTTTCGATACGAAGAAATGATATTTGTTTACCATTTTATAAAAAATATAGCATCCAAATATTTAAAATGTTTCTAGTTCATTTTTCTTTGGACTTTTTACTAAAAAATGATGTATGACACATTCATGTAGTACAAAGAAAAAAAATCACCGATCATGTCCTACTTTCCATGGAATTGCCCATTTACTTTTGCTTAGGGAGATTTTGTACAGTGAATTTCTCGACTTCATTAACTTATTATTGGATTTGATGTTACATTTTTTTTCTATAAATGGCATATTAATATTTCTATAGCTTTTAAAGCAGTTCTGTAAGATGTGTTAGTTAAAGTATAAGTTGTATCATTATTTTCCTTTTCATCATCATCTTTTCTTTTTATACTGTAACATTATCAGAAACAGTTTTGATGTGTCCCAGTTCAGTTAATTTTAGTTTCATCAATGTATATGAAATCTTTAATAACCAGCAAATTTTGTATAAAAAATAAATTAAATTAAAATTTCTATTCTGGCAATAAATATAATTTTCTGGCAATTGATTTTATGTCTTTGGTATGATCTTGATATTCTGAATTATGAGAATTAAAAACTAACATGTTGCTTGTATTGTTGAATATGTTTCAAAAGTACTTTGTACTTTACACAATGTATTTCACGACTAATATATATATTTAATGGTATTTTATAGGTATACGTCAGTTGCAAATAATTCTTTTAAAAGTAGCTCTCCTTTTGGGAGTGGAAGTTCATGAAAATGTTGGCTTTGAAAGTCTAATAGAACCTCTTGAAGATCAAACAAATGAAAGTAAGTGTAGATTTTGTGTATGCTACTTCCATGTATTTGATTCAAGGGATGAAAGTTTTCAGTCTTTTGATGGATTTCCATCTTTTTAAAAGTTTAAAAATGGAGTGACACAGAACAAGATAAAATAAAAAGTAATAGATGATCTATGAATGAGCTATATCTCACAGTTGAGGGATAAATTCAGATAAACTATTTAATTTTTAATTATGTGATCATTTTAAAAAGAAATTAACTACTCAGAACCTAATTAGGAAAAGTAAATTATTCTTTAATAAAATGAGATGCTTTGTTATAGTTTTATTCCTTAATCGTGCAGTCATAATGAACTCAGGGATAAAGTTGTTTTATATACTTAAAACTTATTTTGGTATACCTCCCTTTTTTATTTAAAATATTTCCATCTTGATAATTTGCAACATTTGCCCATTATTGTGTACTGATTCAAATGTGAAGATGAGCTATTTATTGATTTTTGTTATTTCAGTTCTATTAATTTCTGAATTTAACGCTTAATGAATAATGCTTGTAATTTATCCAGGCTGTTTATTTTCCGTTAGAACTTTTTCAAACTGATGCATTGACTGAAATAAAAACATTCTGGATGTTCTTGTAATGCATTTGATTTGCGACAGTTTATCAATACATACTTTTAATCCTGTCATTTTTGAAATGTAAGTTTATACATGCTCAATTATTAAAAACTTAACACATTTTTTATTACTGCTGATTAAAAATTGATTCAATTTTTTAAAAATTCATACTTCTTAAATTAGGTGCTTTAACATCTTGACACAAAAAGAAAATTAAGTATTTTTTATAGAATTATGGTTTTAAAATTTTAATAAGCAGTTTATTGAAATTTTATTAGTTTACTAATCTATTGTCTGTAGAAGATGGTAGGGCCTTTTATGAGGATATATGTATGTGTAATTTCCCTTCTAAGTGTTGATGTAATCTACTGATATTGTAAATGTGAAGATACTTAGTTTTTCCTAACATCTAGTTCTGGTTTTGATGATTTGTTTTTTCATTTTATAAATTTAAGATTAAAAAAAAAAAAATTCCTTTAAGGAGTTGGCTGGCATGCAAGAGTTTCACCACCTGACCATCCTGTTTCCTTGTATGAATTTGACGTCCTCATTGGTGCTGATGGCAAAAGAAATACTCTATTAGGTATATGATTTTTATTTGCACATTGTGATAAGAATATCCTGTTCTCTATCTATACCAAAAATGTAAAGCTAAAGAGTTTGTTTGAATGAGCTAATCTCAGAAACTACTGGTTCAAAATAAATGTATTGAATAGTCCATTTATTGTAAGGGTTATACGCTATTTTTTTAAAATAAGATTGACTGAATTGCAAATTAAATGTTCAATTAATTGCTTAGTTCTATGAATTCCTAATAGATGGCGTGGTAAACTTAGTTCTATGAATTCCTAATAGATAGTGAAATAAGTTAACTCATGGAGAGGGCGCTGGCAGACAGTGTCAATAGCTGCAAGGAACCATGCCGCGCGGCTCAGAGGTGTGGTCGGCTACACCGTTGTGGTCAGCAAACTGATTTTTAAATGTGTCCCCCCCCCCCCACCCGATATTCAGGTGCATAATTTGATTTTGTAGGCTTTTTCTCTTGGGCTTTGTTCTCCTTATTTCTTCAAGGTTAGTTTTTGTTCGTATAGTTAAAGATAGTTAGTAGTTGCTTATCTAAGTAAATAATTTGACTTGTCGCGTTATACAATTGTGATTGTTCTTTATAAAAAATTTTATTATGGTACTAGCTGCGTTGCACGGTCTACCTCAAAAACAAAAATTATGTCAAGTGACGCATGTTCAACAATCAGGCTTCAATTAGAGGGAAAAAAATACTGTAAATTTCTCATCAAAATAATCTTTTTTAAAGAAAAAACGGCAAATCAAAAAATCCCGAACAAATTAAACGCAACACCTAAAATCCTAAAAAAAGAAACAAGATAAATCGCCAAATAATAATCAAAAGGGGTAATTTTTACCTCAAAACAAAAACAGAATTTTTTTAAGTCAGCTGAAAACAAAATGTGGCAACCTTCTGAAAGCTAATTTAAAATGATAATTTACCCGATTTGAAAATAGTTTCATCGCGACCTTCCGAATTGCGCCAAATTCGAACTGTTCGGATAATGATTTCGGGTAGAAAGAGCCATTTAATGCCATTTTCAGGTCCTAAAATTAAAATTCCGACAATTCGAAAACCCCTCTACGTTCCTTCTTGGGTGCCCAAGTAACTCCCTGCCAAGTTTGGTCGAGATCCAACGAAAACTGGCTTTGTATAGGAAACAGACATACACATATATATATTCTCTGTTTTATTTATATGGATTGTTTATTTGGCGAAACATTTTAAATTGCAGAAAGAAACTCTTCACTCGGTAAAAGGCAGGGTTACAGTAGCGTGGTTGCTTGATGCTTTAAGTGATAAACTATACAGTTGAAGGATTATTTTGAGTTTTAAAGATACTGTTAATCTTTTTATGTGTTTTGGCGAATAGTTTTCAATTTTGAAGAGACTTTAAGAGGTTTTTTGAAAAGGTGTATATTGGTGTTAGTTGAAGAAAAATGACCATTTTACATCAGAAGGGGGAAGGGGCGTGGATTTTTTTTATTCAACATTGTTCCTTTAAATTCTTAGCACTTGCATGGTCCTGGGTGTACTGCTGGTCACATACATTTAGAATGTAGTTTTGTCGAAGAATAAAAAACATCAGCATTTATATTTACTACTATTGACTAATACTGTAAATTATTTTCACTGATAAATGTACAGAGTGTCTGAAAAGTACTTGACACATTTTAAAAATTCAAAAAAAAAACAACAAATTGTGGTATGAGTATGCGCTTTGATCCATAATTCTTCCTAGGTTCTAGAATTTTTTACAACATCGGTATAAAAGGGGGCGTAGTGTAATTGTAAGTAATTTACATTGGTGGCTGGCTGTACTGCTCCAGTAAGAGAAACAAAGGCCATGTGAGGTTTTCAATAATATTAGGTGTTCAATCCCTTTCATTACCCAAGTTCAATGAGTGCCCCGTTTGTAGGCATGGGATGAATTTAAGTACCATTTAGATGTGATAAGAGTAACATGCAGTGCACACATTTAACTCCGGTAATGAAAGGTACTGGATTGCTTTTTGTTTAATAAGATGATTAAACACCTCATATAACATTTGTTTTTCTTACTGTGATGATACAACCATTAATGTAAATTACTTATAAATAGTATGTAAATTACTTATAATATTACTATAATTTTGAGATATCCTTATTCTTTTTAGGATCAATCGATATTTCACAGCATTATTTTCATTTTTCAATTTTCTTTGATTATTTGAACTAATTTGATTATCGAATTAATTTTATTTTTCTTGTTTATTTTAACATTACAAGTATTAGTTATTAAACAGTTTTTGACCATTTTTTTCTGTTTGAAATTGATAGTTTATGATGACAATTTATTATATGGTAGAATCAAATGAGTAAAAATCTTTTAAGTCTCTTAAAATTAGTATTATAGCTTGATTCTACTCATTCAAGTAACTTTCAAGATATTTTGGTTGTTTAAGTTGGGGGAAGGGGGGATAATGAAATTAGCAAATCTTATTGATACGTTAACAAATTTTAAAATTTATTCAGCTAATTTCATTTTTTTTCCTTTATTTCTTTTTTTTTATTATTCTTTTAAATTTATTTATTTATTTATTTATTTTGTGGTTTTAAAAATTACAAAGCAATAAATATTTTTTTTCTTTCTGTTAGCTATTGCATTTCAACTCAAATTAAGTTCTTAATGTCAAATTTGTCTTGAACTGCTTTGAATAGATTTCCTTTTAGTGGCAATATTTTAGTGTTTTTGTGTTTTACAAGTATTTTTTGTATTTTAAAATTCATACTTCCATTTCAAATTAATACTTAGATATTTAATTTCAGGCTTTAATCGGAAGGAATTTCGAGGGAAGCTAGCCATTGCAGTGACTGCTAATTTCATCAATAGGCATACAATTGAAGAAGCCAGAGTGCCAGAAATCAGTGGTGTTGCATTTATTTTTAACCAAAAATTTTTTCAGGTATATCAGCTTTAGTATATCATCTCTCAGTTTCTTTTAATTAACATTCTAATTACTAATACAGTGAGTTAAGTCATGTTCCATCAGTTAGTGCATTACTTCAAATGCAAATACAATGTATTTATTTTTTTTTTATGTATATTCAATAGAGTCATAACTTTAGATTTTATCATATAACTAGGGGACTCTGCCCCTTACTTGCTAACGCTCGCCAACCCAGAACAGCTGATGCAGTTTCATAAAGATCACTGCACTCGCTCACTGGTCACTAAAGTTTTTAATCTAGCCCCAATGACTCTTGTCAACTCTTTGATACAGTAATTACAAAATCTGTATTAATCACTTTCTAAAACTTCTTAATAGACACAATTGAAAATGTGTGAGTTTGGCACTACCTCTGAAACAGATTTAAATGACCTTGTGGGCGATAACGCAACATAGTTGACCATTGCTGAACACAGGTTTGGGCAGCATGACACAAATTTTCTCAAAAGTTTGCCTCTGAGCTTTGTTGATTGTCATACAGGAAACGGCATACCAATGCGATTCCTCCAGTTGTTTGCTATTTCGATTCAGTATGTGGGGTCGATCTAGAAATTCTTTCTCAGACCACACTCATCGTGAGAAAAACATGTTGCGCTGGTGTTTCATATCTGTCACCAGAATGGGAGCTGGATAAGTATAATACCACGCGTAAATACGGCTTTTGCTCCCTTTTTCTGAGAAATATTCGAAATGAGATCTTCAAAATAACTGAATTTTATCCAGAGCTGGACATTTGTTGTGCACATAAACTTTCTCCGTTTGGTGTGATATGATGTCTGTGACACTATAGGGAACATTTTTCAACCACCCTGTCAACGCAGTTGAAACCTCAGACAGCAGATGGAAAATGTCTTTACCCATTTTGTCAACATCGTCTGACTGTTGTAAACAGGGTTGCATTCCCCGCCAAACGATTCCCCATATATAAGAGATAATAAAGAGGTCAAAAGGGAGACACTCGGAGAGCAAAGAGCTGGGAGTCACGGAGTATGGCTCTCATAGTTCAAAATATCTTTGTAACATTAAATAATCTGTAATTTGTAATATAGCTGTAAATATTGATCGCATTAAACGTCTCTAAAAGACCATGTATTTCTCTTGTTGTCTTTACACAAAAGGTGGAAATGGTACAACGGTGTTGAGAACGCATTAGATCTAGCTGAGCAACATCAGCTGATTTTAAAGTTTTTTTTTTTTTTTTCAATCATATATGTTTTTAAACTTTTTAATTTTGTTAATTAGTTGCAGTATTGTAATATGAAAGTATGATTGAGTTATGTTCATTTCTCCCTAAATATTTTTTAAAGAAGAACTGGTCTTTTCTGCTTTGAATGTTTTTGCAAGCAATAAATTACTTCCTTTACAATCATTAATTTTTGAAGTATCTGATCTCATTTGGATTCTTTTTATTATTTTTATTTATTTATTTTAAGCATGCTGCTTAGCATTATGATGAAAATAAATTGTTTTTTGTAAAACTGTTTTATGCTATCATTTGTATCCAGTGAGGAAAAACAAGATAAAAAAAAAGCTTAAGAAGATGTAAACTTGTTTACCTTTGCTGCTTTGTCAGTTGCCCTTATACAGCTTATACAGACATGCAAGTAACTAGTATTTAATTTTTATGTCTTACTTTAATTCTTTTTTGCAGGATATGCGAGAACAAACAGCAATAGACCTTTGAAAACATTGTTTATTATAAAGATGACACTCATTATTTTGTAATGACAGCCAAAAAACAGAGCTTACTTGAAAGAGGTGTTATAATTAGGGTATGTTCCTTTCTTTTTAGAATTTACTAATTATTTCAGATTTTTACTTAAAGTATCGACATAAAATAGTTTTAAATATTGAGTTTCAATAAATCATATAAATATTTACACATTAATTTTTTTTAAAAAAGTGGGTTAGTGCATATTCATTGCAATAATTTACTGCAGAAAATTCCAAAGGATTTGGCTTTGCTGTCAGACAGTTAATAGGGGACACATTCAGCGTTTTTACATATTTTTTTGAACTTTTCGAGACCACAAACAATGAACAATAATGTTTGAGTTGTCTAAATTGAGATATACCAGCGCTCATGTTGTCAAGCTTTTGTTCTTATCGATGGCTACCGAAAGTAGCTGGTCAAAGAAGTTTCATAATTAACTTCTTTCCTTTTTCATCTGCATTATTTATATGGTCTGATTTCATCCTGAGCTAAGTTTCAACCCTTGATATTGTTCCTCTGCCAACACATTGATTGAGACCGCAAAATGCACTATATTCCAACTTTTCTTCTATCTGTACTGCAGAATATGACAAATACGTATTGGATTTTTCAAAATGAACTTTCGCTATATGAAATAAGTGTTATTTTTAGAGAGAAAAAAAACTTAATACCAATTTTTAAAGGAAAAAAAATCTGCAATGCTGCTATAAATATGTACTAATCTTACAGTAATATCCTTAGACAAACTGATCAGAAAAAATTGTTGTACCACAATAAATTGATTGTAGCATAAAAAAAATAGGGAAATATTCTTTAAAATCAAGTTTGCTGGTCTAGACAAATGTAGCTGTTAATTCTATGCAACAAGCAAATGAACTGCAATAGCAAGAATGAATTTGGCTGTAGTAAAATTATTATTATTATTACATTTTCTTTTTTTTTAATTTTTGTCAAATAAAATTTTTCACAAAAGTTTTATTTATTTAATTATTTTATTTTTTTATTTATTTTTTTTTATTATTATTTTTTTTTTCCTAGGAAATTTGTTTTCTAAAATGCATACTCTTTTTGAAAACAATTCAGTACTTTTTTCCAGGTTCATTTTAATAAATTTCTATTAGTATTTTCTTTTGTGAATATGTATAGTAGCTATGCATATATACACATTCATTGCAATCTTTATTGGTTTAGAAGGATTAGCTAATTAGCCTATATAAGAGAAGCTTTTAAGTAGTTATAAAATAACAACGATCTTTAAGGAATATTGGTATTAATTTCTGCTAAACTTTCTCCAACATATGGATCATCATGCGGTCATGATGCCATACGTCATTAGAGCAGTCTGATTTGTCAAATGACTTAATGTATATTGTAATACTAGCTGCGTCGCCCAGCTTTGCACGGTCTATCTCAAAAACAAAAGTTCTGTTAAGTGAAGCATGTTGAACAATCAAGCTTGAGCAAAATTCCCTCCCCCCCCCCCCCCCCCAAATTACGGGAAAGGCCTTTAAAAAAAAGCCAAAATTTTATTTATTTATATTCGAGAACAAAACTGGCAACAGATCTTTCTTCTCTATGATTTTCTTCACTTTACAAATTTTAATAAAAGCATTGTTCAACAACGACCTATGATCAACAATGAATTTATAATTGAAGGCTTATGTACATTTTAGCATGAAATTAGATAAAAACAGTTATAATTCACGTTCTAATTACCTTGGAGCATTGAAACAAGTTTTAACTGATGCAGAAAAATCAGGGGGTTCTATGGATATTTTATTCTAATTTTTGTGAGCATTTTTTTGCCTTCATATTAGAAAAATGCCATTTTCGGTCCTAAAATTAAATTTTGAAATGGTTCGGTATTTTTTTGACGTTTGAAAAAACCCCTACGTTCCTACTCAGGTGCTCAAGTATCTACCTGCCAAATTTGGTCAAGATCCAACATAAACTGGATTTCTTTAGGGAACATACATACACAGGGTTTGAAATAGGGTTCAATTTCTAGGGGGGAATGTCCCCCTTTACTTCAGATTCCAGGGGAGATTTTTTGAATTTGGGGGAGAAGTTTTATAAGTTCTGAAAATTTGTTTAGAATTTTTTTATAATTCATTTTTATTTCATTTTTCTATTTATTCATTTTTAAATTATAATTTTTTTAGTATAATATCAACCCCACACACACACACATTTTCAAATAAGTATTCAGTAATTTTGCAATTTTATTTATTTCATTTTTAATAAAATATTTTACAATTAAGTAACATACACATACACTCAATTACTTTTTTTAATAGACCATTTTCTGGATCTAATTGGGGTTCAGTCCCCATTGTTTAGAATAATATTTCTACTGCACAAAGATTTTTTTTTTCTGACAATCAAAAAGTTAAAGTAAAAAATTGCCTATACCTTTCGAAAACGAACTTTCGTTTCCAGCAGCTTTCGGATCGCATTTCGACCAGCGGATCGGAATCAGTTGGTGTGGGTGGATCGGAATCGGTTGATGTCGGCAGATCGGAATTCGTTGATGCCAGTGAATTGGAATTCCTTGATGTAACTTAAATTGCTTTGAATTGACAGACGCTTTATTAAATTTTTTCCATCTTTGAAAAATTAAAATGGATTTTGAAATTTTTTTATCTTCTGCTTTCCCGGTATGGGGTTCATTATCGAGTTTAAAAATTTAGGGGGGGGGGGGGAATCCCGCACGGACCTTTGGATTGCACCAGATTTACCGATTTTGTGCACATTTTGCACAATCCCGCGCCCTATTTCAAACACTGCATACATGTATATATACACACATATATTTACTCTGTTTCATTTATATAGATGATGGCACCTGTTTCATGATAGGAGATTTTTCTGAAGCAATCATTTTAAAATTGTGATATTTGATTCAATTATTCATCTTGTGCTTCATTTGTTACGTGTTTATATATAATTCTGAATTCATTGGCAACTTTAATAAATTAAAATACATTTGCTTAGAATAAGTTGGTTTTCTTTTTAAATCATTTTTTAGTGAAGAGAAACTCCAACATAGTCAGATTTGAATTTTTTACGTGCATGTCCCTATTTCTTTAGTTCAAAAAGTTTATGGTATCAAATGCATTGCTACAAATGAAATTATTTCAGACATAGGGATATATGAGTGCGTGCTGAATGAGCAAAGATGATGTTTTTTGCTCCAACTAGGAATTCTTTTGTTATAATTTTCCACCATGTGTAATTGCTTCTTGCTATTCTTGTCCGGCACAAGTGCTCCACGCCATTTGATAGCTTCTAGGTGTATTCATAAAATAGTAGGGATGTAATAATAATGCAACCATCTTTTTGTTCTTGGATAATGCATTCTCTGATTATTTTCTGAATGAGTTATGCACAGAAGAAGTTACTGTGTTAAAGAACTCTCCATCCCCCTAAAACAATTTTTTTTTTCCAATTGAAATTTTTCTTAAGTGTATTTCTGTTTCAGGATTATAATGATACAGCAAGACTGCTTGCTCCTGAAAATGTTGACAGAGAAGCTCTCATGGAATATGCTAGAGATGCTGCTGATTTTGCCACTAATTATCAGCTTCCGAGCCTCGATTTTGCTGTCAACCACTATGGGCAGGCAGATGTTGCCATGTTTGACTTCACTTCCATGTATGCTGCAGAAAATGCATGTAGAGTTGTTGAAAGAAGAGGACATAAACTTTTGCAAGGACTTGTTGGAGATAGTCTCTTAGAGGTACACAATATAACTTTATAGATATTTACATTGTTAATAAATTAAAGGGCTACGGGGAAAAATGATCAAAGAACATTTTTTTCTAAAAAAAACTCTGGTTAACCTATGGGAACACGTAGATTATTACAGACAGTGTTCAAGAGAGATATTATTCTGGCAAGAATCATCATAGTGAGTGTGTTTTAACAGGGAAGAATGAGGCTAACTTGGAAATGATTCCAGATTTCAAGCTCAAAAATGTAATGAGGGAAATTTGAACATGGTGGACTATGATCATTCTCCCCATGGCCCTTCAATTGTTTAAAATAACAAAAATGTTAAAGCATGAACTTTTAACTTCTAATTTTATATAGTATATTAATAACTTTTCAATGCTATGTGGTTATACTTTTCCTAATTACTATGTTTGCATCAAAAATAAAATCTTTGCATAATTGCATCTTGAAATATCTATAATTGTTATAGGTTTTGAAAATTTATAAATTTACAAGCTTTAATTACATGATAAACATTGGGTAGTTGAAAATGGTAATGCACAAACCACTGTTGTTTAATATGCAGAAATATAGCAAATACTTAAAAGGCCTAAATATTCTCTAAAATACTTACAGGACATTCAGTGTTGTCCATAAACTCTTTTAGAAGTGTTTGTTTCTAATAAATGTTTTTCATCAAATTGGTTCAACTAGCTCAAATTTGTGGAAGTCATGTAAGGCCTCCCTCATCATATAAATTGATAAACAAAAGGTTTTATACTTCCTTCAAGCATTTTATACCTGTAGATTTAGGTCCTCACATCTGGGTCATTCTCTACATACAGGGTAATTTGGAAGTTGCAAATTAAAAATTTACAAACTGTGAACTAATTGACTTTTTTCTTCATAGATAGCTTTAAAAACTTATTTTATATAAGAGCTATCATTTGACATTCATAATTCCTAAAATTTAATATTTTATTTAAATTTTTAAAAAATCAGCTGCCAGGGGAATGATATTTTGAAACAGGGGAATGACTATCTGCCAGGGTAATGATTTAACAATTTATGAAGCACAGTAGACATCTATTAATGATAGAACATTTCATATCAATAACTATATTTATTAAAAGAAAATATTACATGTGAACATTTAAGTTTTTTTAACACAGATTTCACAATTACTTATTCCTATTAATATTGATTTACAGCAATAAATTCTTTTTGCTATCTGTTAATGTCGAAGCAGAACACAATTCTTATTTAGTGTAATATATTATAAGATACTGATTTTATAATGGGTAAACTTATAGAATGACAAACTTGAACTTTTAAAATGACTCATTTGGAAAAGAAAAATATATTGCTCTGCTGTCACAGGGTTCAGGCTTTGCAAGTTTTCTCTCTATGTCTTCAATAGGATAACGATGTATATCCATGTCTCTTGGCCATTTAAAACGTCCTGGTATGCCAGTATATGTCATGGCATTTATCTCCACTTCCCCAGGTAATAATTGTAGTATTTCTCCTGGGTAAAGTTTACCATCATAGTGAACTAACACCCAATCTCCTATGCTAAACAAGCTTTTATTATTATTGCACATTAATAGGTCTGCATCAATATTGACACACTCATTTTTTGCATCTATTTTACCTATTTCAAAATGCTTGCAGTATTTAGCACTTGCACCTCTGCAATCAACACAGCTTATATGGTGAAATTTCAGAGTTGAATTGGATCGGTACCAATTAACTTGGTGAACTTTCATGGTCCCTTTAAATTTTACACCACCAATTTTCAACTTCTTTTCGATAGCTTCTTTTTCAACTACAATTATCTTGATGCCTTTGCAATGTTCGTTTAAAATTTTCACAAATGTTGTAAAATCAGCAATATCTTTTCCTTGAGACACAATTCTATCAGCAGTTTGCTTTAATGTTCCACCTACACCATCAGGGGCCCCCTTTCCATGCCCACATTCTGAATAATTCCAAGAAATTCTTTGCAAATGAGGAAATACCTCAGGTAATGTGGTAGAAATATAAAAAAAAATATTCTGATTACGATACTGATTTGATAGACCATCACTATAAAAAAAATAAAGTGTCTACCAAAGGTAATTTTGAAAATAAATCCTTCAGGACAGGGTACTTATGTACCGAAACAGCAGTTGGATCATGTCGAAGGGATTCTGTTACAGTGCAAATGCATTGAAACTCTAGATCTGCATCTTCATCTGCTCTGTAATAAGCCACAACAGTATGTAAGGTCACTTGCTGACGGGACCCTCCAAAGTGATAAGATTGTATCTCTTTACTGTATTTGAAACTGTAATTTTCACTAAAATCAATGTGAACTAATAATTCATTTGGCTTTAACGAATCTTTCAATTCTTTTAAAATTCTGTATTGATGTAGTCTTCTACCTTCATGGGACAGAAACACATCTAAACTTTTTTTATGTTCTTTAACTGCTTCTGCAATCGACAATGTAACACTTTCTTTTGTAGTTTTTTTGACAGTTTTCGTTTCACCTGTCTTTTGATCAGAATACTCTTGCTTAACAGTTAACCATTTTTTATATGTTAATTTAAAATCACGATCAAAATTATAGATTAAAATATTTTCCGAGCAATCATTGCACTTTCTAAATAAACATTTTTCATCATCAGCAGTACAACATAGTTCCATTAATAAACCTGTTATGTTTGTTGAATTAATAATACCAATTGAAGACAGTTTTTTAGTGAGAAGAGGCATGTTTTCATGTTTGACACATAAACATGTATTTCTGTCAGACACACTTGCATGATTAATCCAAAAAGGACGTAAACGGCAGAATGTTGGGTAACTAATATATTTATGGTTTTTTAAGTATTTTTTGTGCAAATTTTTTAAAGTATCGGAGAGATACCTCTTTTGTTTCTTCAATTTTCTTCTTGTAATACAATCATTTTTCCCAGGACATAAAACACTGTTTTCATCATCTTCTAAAAATGTCATTACACTTCTCTGGATTTCTTCATTAGCAGAGGCTTTCCTTTTGGTAGATAACAAATGTTTTATAGACTTGGGATTACGAGCTTTATTAGCTAAATAGCTTTTATACTTTAAAAATTTTTGGCTGCTTGCAATCAATTTATATTTTTTCAAGATTTTACCAGATATAATATAATGATATAATTGCTTCGATTTGTTTGATTTTAATGATTTATAGGCCATTGCTAACTGTTTGGATAATGCCTCACCAAATATAAGTTTTCTTCTGATAACTGAAGAAAACTTTCCCTTTCGCTTCAGATAATAATCTGTCTTCGATCTTGGAGTCATATCTTCCGGTTTGCTGTTAAATTTAAGATTCAGCCTATAGTTACGCTTTTTGTACTTTTCTAATTTTCTTGTTAGCAGTTTTATCTGATTTTCCATTTTCATGCACTTTCTATGAAGGGCACTTCTGTTGCGCATAACACGTTTTCGTCCAGATAATTTACGGCTTTTAGTTAGATCATTGTTTGATCTTAAATCAGAGGAAGGGGTGCTGAATAAACTTGATGTTGAGCTTGTGCTTGGCTGTGAGCTATTAGAATTTGTTGGTATTTCTTCAGCCAAGGGTTGATGTTGAGAGATACTTGACCGTTTTCGGTAATTTTTGGAATTAGCTTTCCATTGTTTACGCTTTCTTCGTTTCTCTCGAGGAGTCATCTCTGTGATGGGCTTTATTATACCCTTCATCTTTTTTTTCAAGTATTTTTGCCGTTCCTCTTCTTTCTGTTTTTCATATGCAATTGGGTCATTTTTTATCTTCTGATAGCGTTTTCGCTGAGCTTCTCTTTTATTTTTTAGTTTCTCTTCTCTAGTTAAATTTTTCTCTACATTGGGCATCTTCCTGAAAACAAGGAGAACTTTTATAGAAAATGCAATGTTATCAGTTTAATTTGAGTCATTCTTTTTTAGTCTTAACAATCTTAATGAAAAGCATGAGTTTTTTCCTTTTTTTTTTAAACTCTTATTTTGTCGATATTAATCAATTAAACAGAAATTGGATGCAAACAAAGTAAAAATTTACTTTCCTACTCTGTAGATAAATGTTTCAATTAAAGTACTAAAATAGCTTTAAATTAAAAATGAAATTCAGATATATTCAAATTTAATGAATCTAATGATTTTCCCATAATTTTAATCAAATATTTAAAATTATAGATTTTTTAAAATATAAATAATGCATTAAATTGGCCATTAATTTCTTTTCAGTTATGAAGATGAAAAATACAGTTACATTTAATTAAAAAGAAATACTTGAAAAATAACGAATAAAAAATGTTTAAAATTCAAATTAAATAATAAATAATCAGGTAAATGTTATATACATTAATCCAAAGTATTGAGAAATTTTATGAAATATTTGAATAATAAAATATTTACTAAATTTAACTTTTTTCTTATCTTTAAAATTTCATAATTAAAAAAAATTTAATTTTAAAGAAAAATCATTGTAACTATTTATAGTTAACATGCATGTTTTTAAAATACATCATCATTCAGTTGCTTTATTAGCATTAATAATATTTTTGGTTAATATCTTAATTATATTCCTAAAATTTCATCATTCCCCTGACTAGAATCATTCCCCTGCCTTAAAAACATGCAGGGGGATGATGCTAGGGGAATGATGTTTTTTCAGTAATATCTACCTTATGACCACATGGTGGAACAAAAATTTTTAAAAATGAATACATATATTAAGAAACTTATACTAACAGCATAACACAAAATATAAAAATGCTTACCTTTTGTTTAGTCTAAAAAACTTGATCCAGGGTAATGATGGCCAATAAAAATATTCTCTCTGGATTTTAACTTTGCAACATCAGCATTTGCCAAAAAAAATGGCTACAAACTCCAAACTTGTAAGAGATTCCTACTAAACCAGAAGTTGAATTTGGATCACTGCCAAGTTTGCCTTCAGAGACATCTATTGGTACTTTTTATAACTATTTTTATAAGTGCAGGGGAATGATGCTAAAATTCATGGACATACTTCGTTATATTTTTTTTCATAATTGAATTACAGTATACTTCTATATTACTTATTCCTGTTATAAAGGAACTAACTGTGATACTATATTAATAATTGCAATTAAATTAAATTAATATTTAATAAATGCTTAAAAGATTCAAAGTCTGATTTCTGGGTTTGGGACAGCCAGGGGAATGATATTTTGCACATAATTCATTTTTTTAAAATATTGCTTAGAATTATTTTTAAATAAAATAGTATAAGTAGTAGATGGGGAAAAAAGTACTATTTTCAGAAAAAATAAACTTTATTGGTAAAAAAGTTAAGGAAAATTATAAAATCATATGGGACTTGGTTTTTTCCTATTCAATGGGAATGACCCATCTATGGTTTACAATCTACATTATTGAATATACAACAAACCTTTTTTCAGACAGTAAAATAAAATCTTGACTTAATTAAATCTTGCGTAAAATCATCAATATAATTCAAAAGTTTTCCTTGGTATAGACAAATTTTTGTGATCCGCCCACATGCTCGAAATTTAGCTTTCTATGGTTAGAGCAAACCTATCCTGGCCACGTCTTTTTATTAGGGTTTCCAATCCTGCACCAATATCAGTCCCGCTGGATTTGGTGATTGTAAGGAGACAATCCCACGGGATTGACTTAACTCTTCATAAAGTTAAATTTCTATGTCAAAAATAAAAAGTTGTGCTTTTTAGGAAGGACTGCTTTCGTTACATGAATTAATCTCGAACTCTGTATGCCAGTTGTAGAGAACTAAAGTCACATCTCAATAAGCAACTTTCGATTGGTACGCAAAAGTGTACTTTAAAAAAGTTCAACTGGTCTTTACAAACCATCGCTCGTGTGGGGTGGGAAAAGATTTTTGCACAAAAAATAATGGGCTTGATGAAAATGCGTGATGTGGCTCCCCTGCAGTTGATTTTACTGAGATTAAATAATTATGTACATTTAGTTTTCCCTATAAACTTCACCACCTCTAAATTATATTTTTCTTTTCTTATGGGGGTCCTGTTAAGAGTTTTTGCTCATGAACTTCAAAGACAACATTGATGTCTGTTTGATTTGTGTATTACTCCATCCTATCTTGCCTTGTTGCTTCATTAACATTGGTTATTATGTCAGTGCATTTGGTTCATCACAGCAGAAGGTGAACGCTGACTTGGTCGCAGTCTCAATAAGTTTCTGAATAATTTTGCTAACTTTACCTCTCACTTTAAAGGGACTATCAAAAACTTGAGCAGCTTAACGTACTGCACTGCCATACGAGTCATCCAAGTTTCTGCCACCTCTTTTAGAGTCGTGCCAAATATTGAAAACTGCACAGCTAATTCATCTTGCCTGGATTTCAAAGTACCACCCACAATTATATTATTAGCTTCACAGTGATAAAAACATCGACAGGCTCTTCCTACAGATTAGAGAGCAAAAATTGTAAATGTCACGTTTGTCATTGCTTTCTTCTTCAGAAAAAATATATTGTGCACTTTTAGTAAATTAAAGGTTTCAAGCTCATTCCTTAAGCTTACAAAAGTGTTCTAAAATTGCAATCAGGCTCATTAAGTGGATTTGGTGTTTGTAATACTCTTTATCAATTTCTTCTAAAGCTCAATTTTCTGGATTTCAATATTTAGGAATGGTTTTCAAAAAGGCTTATTTTTACACATGTTCACAATTTCTGAACTATGAACTATGAAACCTTGAATGCGAATACCAATTCATTCTCAGAAAATATACTCTATTTTTATTATTTTCTTGAATGGTAAATCTACTGTTCATCATATGAGAAAAATATTTTCTTGCACTTATTGCAGATAGCCAGGAAGGTGATTAAAAGTTCAGATGAAACGTGTAAAAATATTCGTTTTATGGACAGCAAAAATTATGAAAAGTTTGCATGCAAAATCTTTGCGGAATTGAAAATGCCCTAGAATTTTGCTCTCAATCCCGCAGGATTAGGAATGGGGACTGGAAACCCTAGTCTTAATGCTGTGAGCCTGCATAGCCTTCACAGTGCTGCCAGGTTAGGTTTTCCCCAATTATAATATGTTTTAATCAGATAAGTATGCTCAAAAATATTTCTTTCGTAAATAAATATAGAAGTAGTGAATGCCTTTAGCATGCTTTGTATTATTATTCCCACCCCCCACCCCTGCTAATAGAGTATGATTGCACCTATAGTTTGGGCAAACTTAACTTGACAACGTCATAATGTTGAGATTAGTATCTGCATAGCCTTCACAATGCTGCTAGGTTAGGTTTGCCCCAACTATAGTAATGTTGCATTTATTTCAACTCCAGAAATGTTTAAATCCAATGTGTGTATTAGGTTTTGAAAATGACTTGTGTTATAATGTACCTTAAATTGTTTTTAATAATTTTATTTATTTTTTTTCCTTGCAGCCTTTTTGGCCAACTGGTTCTGGATGCGCCAGAGGCTTTTTAAGTTCCTTTGATTCTGCTTGGATGATTCGAAGCTGGGCATCTGGCAGATTGTCTACATTACAAGTACTTGCAGAAAGAGAATCTATTTATCGCTTGCTTGCTCAAACTACACCTGAAAATCTCAGTAAAGATTTGAACCAGTATACAGTTAACCCGTCGACCCGTTATCCCAACCTCAACTTGCAAGCAGTTCTTCCCTCCCAAGTAAGATCTTTATTTGATACTGATGGGAAAGTGGAAGAAAATATTGATGTCGCAGCTGAAGTTCCTAAAAAGAAGAGAAGAAAAGGTAGTGTAAAAAAAAAAAAAAAAAACTTTATAATTAAAATTTCCTTTTGTGTTTAGGGTCTTTAAGAGGAAGAATATGAAATGTTTTACTGTATTGTTTTTATACCATTGAAACCTGTCGTAACCAAAGTACGTTATAATCAGCAATATCTGTAAAATGCTGTGCACAACATCAATAAATGTAGAATTTCATGCACAATAAAGGATAGTTTAAGTGGAAATTTTATGAGTTTTTAAAATGCAAGTAGAATTTTTTACTTTGAGAAGAAAAGAACATATGCTTCAAATATTTAATACTTATCAATATTAATATTTATGATAAATTAACTGCACAGGAAAGTATGTGTATAATTTTTGTCTTATTTTTCCCTAGAATTTAATTTTTTCTTGTATTTTATTCTTGTACTAGTGGTACCCACACGGCTTTGCCCGTAGTAGAAAATTAAAAGGTCATTTGGTTCACCTGTATATTTACAAATAATGGATGATGAATTTCTCGCCAATATGCCTATGTTCATTTGCAAACCCATGGTCGCATATGGTAGTTTGCTTGTCCATGTTATGATAATTTGTTAGTTCACATTATGGTAATTTGTTCGTCCAAGTTTTGATAATTTGCTTGGTAAAATGTTCTTAAAATTGGAATAGAAAAAGAACAAAATCAAATTTTTGAAAAATCGCTTTAAGGTGCTCACCCCTTTACTACAAACTAATTGTATGCCGAATTTCATGAAAATCGGCCGAATGGTCTAGGCGCTATGCACGTAGCAGACAGAGATACAGACATACAGACTTTCAGCTTTATTATTAATAAAGATAAATCATAACGTTTTATAAAAAGAATTTTGTTTTCAGCGAATTCCTTTAGGTATCTTTTTTTTTTTAGGCACTCAGTTTATATTGTTTTGTGGAATTATTGAATCTGATAGATTTCATCTCCTATTCAATTGTTAATTATAAGCATCATTGCCATTTCTTATGCTGTTGTTTTTATATTTACTATTATAATTTAATTTTATTGACAAACTTTTGTTTAAATGTTCTGTTCTCGTTGCTCTCTTTCTTATAGAATCTATGATTCATCCTGATACATTGCTCAACTGGTGCCGTAAACAGGTAGCTTTAAGTAACAAAATAAAAATTCAAGATTTTACAACATCCTGGAAAGATGGCCTAGCATTATGTGCAATTTTGCATCGTTATAGACCTGACCTAATTGATTTATCTGCATTGGATCCTGAAAATATTGCAAAAAATAATCAACTGGTTAGTAACTTTTTTTTTTTTAATGAATTTTAGTTGAAGATTAAATGTATTTAGTTTTATCTTTATCTTTAAAAATGTTTTATTTATTTGCATAGTTTTTGTGTTGCTTCCATCTCTATTGTTTTTAGACAGGGTTGCCAACCTTGTAGGAACCATTTGAGGAGAATCTGCGATAATTTTGAAGATCATTTTGAAATTTTGCGAAGCAGCTTGTTGTTTTGTATATTAATCAATATAAAATATTTAAACCTCTTATCTAAAATTGTTTTTCAGCTTTAATAATCATTTTAAACACTGGCATAAAAATAACTATATTTAAATTAATAAAACAGCTTTAAACACTATGTCGGGCTTTGAGTATAAGCAGCTTTAATTTCCCATATTGACATGCCTGTTAGAATAAACTAGCAAAATATAATAAAAATAAATTTAATTTAAATTTTTGGTAAGCCAGGTCAGAATTACGATCAAACAGGAAATGCAAAGCAAAATAACTTCTTTGCAGAGCTGTGGGGTTTCACTATTTTTGCGGAGCAGTTGGCAACCCTGTTTTTAGGGTATTAAATCGTAGTTCACTGTTTTAATCACTTGTTTTTGTTCCAGGCCTTTGATATATGTGAACGAGAACTTGGTATCCCCCCTATAATGACAGGACAGGAAATGGCAGAGTGTGATGTCCCCGACAAGCTTACCATGGTGTCTTATATTTCACAAGTGTACGAAAGTTTTCGGGGAGAAATTCCTTTCGGTAAATGCAATTATAAAACTAAGTTTTGTATGATTTGTTTTAAAGGTAAAATTAGGAAACTGGATATGGTAATGTTAAAATGCTATCTGTGATTCAACTGTATGTCAAATGTAAAATCCAATGTACCATTAGTACACTTTTTCCATGCAGAAGTAATGAGAAAAAAATAAAGCTTTTACATTGTGATAATTTTTTTTCTTTTTTCATTAAATATATTAACTGATATATATAATCAGTTAGTTACCGCCCTGTAGCCAGGGCTAAGGCAGAAATTTATGAAATACACCTCCAGCTCAGTCAATTCCGGCCGAGGACTGCAGTTTCGTGGTTCTCCAGCTCAGTTAGTCCTATGCCGGGATGATGAGTGCTAATAAGCACGAAACTGCAGTCCTCGGCTGAATTGACTGAGCTGGTGGTGTATTTCATGATATATATAATGTATATATATCTATATATATTATACATACATTTTTTCAATCAACCATCCCTGCCCTATACGCTTATACCATTAAGTGTATGTATAAGTAATACTTATACACTTATGTATTTTCATTAAATATACAAGAAATTTGTTGACTGAAAATCATTGTTGAAACACAAATAACAGTAATATGATAAGATGATTATGCAAATTTTCTTCATTAGTGTATAGTGGAGAAGAGAGGGGGGGGGGGGCTTGAACAAAATATATAGAACTATTTGTGAGCATCAACTTTAATTACAAAATATAAGTTTTTAAAAAATTTACCTAAACTGCAAATAATATAAGAAATATTGTCATTCTGAACAAAGTAACATATTATTTTTAATTGTAAAATGGCAGAATTCATTAATTGAAATCGGCTTGACTTTGATGATTGTGATTCAACCCAATCGATTTCTATTTTTGATCAATGATCAAAATCATTTGAAAATTGCTAAAACTTGATTTTGCAGTTCTAGCAGGCCTTGCTTTAAATATAAAATATGTTTCATTTATAGCATCAACTTTACAAAGCAAAGCTTCAGTTTGTCTCTTTGTGTGTATCAGATTTCAAACACTTTAGAGCTAATTACTGTCAGAACCTTACAATCAGGGTTTGAAATTATGAATCGAAAATATCCGATATTTTCAATCTGCACAAACTAAATTCTTCAAAATAGTAAATGCATCCTCAAATCACTCTTTAATTTCTTTTATTGTTGTATGTAGACTTAAAATTAAGGTTTCGTTCATTATTTATGTCTAATATTTCATTTACCATATCTGCATATGATTTTGCTAATAGGCCAGTTAAAAAATATTATAGTTAGGTATCCCATTAAGGTAGGGTAGAGAATTTTTTTTCCCCTTGAGAGGACCGCAATATGTATGGGAAGTAATGAAACAAAGTAGTGATTTCAAAAGTTGACACTTTCTAAAAAAAAAGTGGTTGTTTTCTTTCTTCAAATTCAGCATATTTTAATTATTACATAAACCTGCTTTGATTTTGTAAATAGGAATTTTTAGATATTTTTGGGGTTTTCTTTTTGTAATGAAATACATATTCATTTAGTAAACATTTGATTAAAGGATAAATAGACATGATTTAGTTTCTCTTGAAAAAAGTTTGATCAGGAAGACGTGACAAAATGTCTGGATTAATAAATAGTTTTTGTTGCATTGTTGCATACATACATGTGCATAACGTAGATCCTCAACTTCATTGTGTGATTCATTTTGAAACAACCATAGCTTCTTTATTACGAGTTTTCTAAAGTATGGTCTGTTTCTTTTTAGTACTCTCTAAAGCAGTTCCAACAGAAGAAAGAACAGTTAGTCCAAGCAGGCAGCTTCACAGTACACCTTTATCTATTCTTAATCGAATTAGCAGTAAACTCCAAAACAAAAGAAAAGTTAGTATATCTTACTTTCATTTATTTATAAGATTGTCAACAATTTATTATATCTTTACATTTTCCCTTAATTTTCAGTACTCTATTGAGAAGGAACTATCTAAAGAAAAAGAAAGAGGAGAAAATGTTAAGAGACGCAGTAATGCTTTTCTAACCCATAAGAGAAGATCTAGAGAAAGAGGAGTAGCACTGGTATGGATTTTTTTCCTTCCATGCTCATATGTTTAAGAGGAGCTAGAAATGATTGCTTTTAATTTCTTTGAAAATTGTAAATGTTTATTTAAAACTATTGTTTTCTTTTAAGTCATAATATTTTTTTATTTATTTTAATTAATTACAATTTAGAGATTCTTCTGACTTCATCTGCTGTTCTACATTTTTTTTTTTTTTTTTTTTTAGTCGCTGCTGTTTTCAAAAAAAAACATTCATTCATGGCTTTTTTTAAATTATTATTTTGAACTTGTAAAACTATAAAGAATCTTTATTGAGCAACTTATGTTCAGAAATTGATTATAGACAGTCAAGAATTAGATTAGTGATACAATTATTTTAAGAAAGATTTGTGTTCATCTACAAAAAATTTCGTCTAATTTTTTTTTTACTTTTAAAGAAGTATGCCTTAATATTCTATTTAGTACAAATTACAGTTTTACACTCTTTCTTTTTGTAAAATTGATTTTGTGTGTATTTTTAGGCTTATTTATGCATATGTATTGCACTTATGTCAGGTAGTGTTATTAAATGTTTTTAATCGAGTAGTAGTATTGCATTTTGAAAAAAAAAAATGTCATACTTGCCAGCCTTGTTATAAAAATTCCTGTATATCCTCTTTTTTTTTTCAAAATGTTCCTATATTATTTCGAAAAGTTCCTATATTGTTTGCAGAAAATTCCTATATTTTCCATCGAATTCCTATTTTATTTTTATTTTTTTTTTTCAGAAAATTCCTGTATTTTCCTATATTTTTGTTGGCAAATGTCACTTCTATCCCTGTAAATATGAATTCAATAACTTTAGTTTTACTAAGAAGGGTAAATAACATTATAAACTGCAGCTCCTTATAGTTTCTGTACTATCTTGTCTACTTCATCTTTTAGAAGCGATTTTGCATGCAGGTTTAAGTTAAAACATTTAATTCGATATGTTTTCATTATTCTTATAAGTGTTTGGTTGGTGTGCTTAAACATGCTATTTTTTTACTTACAGGAAATGAATAACCAGGATGTTCTTTTAACAGAGTACAAATCTACAGAATTAAATAAACCCAGAGAGTCTATAAATACAAGAGTGAAAAATTTAGAAGACAAAATGAAACGTGACGCTGGTCTAAGGTGTCATGCATCCGAAGAGTCCGATAGTGTGAAAGCTGCTCGTGTTCGATCTGAACAGACAGAGTTGAGCATCAAGTTGTTGCAAGAACGACTCCAGAAAAATGGAAGTGATGCAAATGTGAAGAAATGTAGGACGCCAAAAGTTGGGAAATTGCGAAAAGATGAGTGGAATGTTAAAATTATTGAAGAGAAAATCAAACAGCAACAGAATTCTCATGTAAAACATCCTTCTTCTGCAGAAAAACCAAAAATTTTGAAAGATATTTTTGTCAGCAAAGTAAGTAGTTGTTATCGATAATTTTGTGACTAAATTATTTTGTTGTAGGGCATGTCACTTTGATTATCAGTAACTCATGTTAAACCCAAAACTCTTTCAACTAGATTTACTTATTATTATTAATTTTAATATTTTTTATAACCACTGGAATACATCCTGCCCAAAAGTGAGAAAGCATGCTTAAGGGTCCAAAATATATATATGCTCATCGATAATAGACTCAATTTATTAAGGACCAATATGAGGAAAGGTTGTTCTTTCAGAAAAATCTTAATGAAGATATAAAGGTTTTTTCAGGTTTTTTTTCCTTTTCGAAATTAAAATCTCTGTCTGCTATCTTTTAAAAACAGTTTAAAAAACATTGTTTTATTTGTTTTGTGATTGGTAGGTAGCAAGTGTCTGATTCTTTGTCATTGCTAACAATATTTTTAAAAACAAATTATTTATTGTGTTTCAGTAAGTTGTTATATTACATGAAATACGTTTAGCACAGAAACATTTGACATGAAAAAAACGGTTAGCATGAAATGATATAGCGGTCCAGACAGTACTGTGCAGTTAAAAACAAATCCTTCAGCACAAAATTCTTTTAACATGAAAAAATATTTCGGTCCCCTCAGTTTCATGTAAAGCATTTTCCACTGTATACATAATGGGCAAAAATTGTGTATATTATGCAAGTTTTAAAATGGTAAAAAATTGTCTTTGTCACCAAATTTTGATAAAAGCTGGTGCTTCTAGATGTTTGGATTAACTACAGTAGACCCTCATTTTACGCGGGTTTATTTTACACGGTTTCAATTATACGCGGCTTAAGATTTGACATCTTTATTTTATTTTACGCGGATCCTGCAATGCAAACAGATAAAATTTTCCCCTCTTTCAAAATACTCCTAAAAATTGCCAATTACGTGTAATCAACTGCGTTTCGGCGTGCTAATAATCTATCTTGGGCCACTGGAGACATTTTGTGTGATTGGTTCCATAGCTCTTTCCAGAAGTAAAGTTATTAAACTCACACAGTTCAGAACTCACTGGTAGAGCTTTTAGGAGTGACTAAGAAGTCCAAAACCAATGAGGATACCGACGTTGGTGACTCACAACCAAAAACGTTCACATTGAAAATTTTGAGCCATTCCTAGGCAATAGAAATGATCTGCTTTGTTAGTTGAAGGAAGGTTCTATCATGGAAATGACGCAAGTGATGATGGATGTTTTAATGCTCTGCTAAGAAGTACAGAAAAAAATTCTTAATGCTGCCAAAAGACGGTCATAGCTGGATCTTTTTATAAACATGACACGAAATTAATTTATGTTTTCTCTATGCATGTTGTGCATAAAAGTCAATATAAGTATACCTTAAACTTATTATACAATTAGTCATCATTAGAATAAAGTATTTTGTTATCTACAGAACCAAACTCCTATTTTAACACTAGTATTAGGTCTCAATTTATGCGGCATTTCTGTGGGACGTAACCCCCGTGTAAAACGAGGGTCTACTGAATTTTTTTGCCTGCACTTTGTATTTTCCCATTGATGTTGTCAAATTTTAATGTTTTTTTTTTTTACTTCAGCAAGGCCAGTGGGTGGGGGGCTAGTCTTAGTATTTGGCAGTGTTTTAACAAAAATCACTTGTTTTGCCAAGCACGCTATTTTCATTAATCATGAAAATAGTACAGGAGCAAGGGGTAAACCCCCATGAAATTATTTCAAACTAGCAAAAATACCTGGGGTTGCCTGGGTCTGTAATAATTATGAGAAACAATTTCTACTTTTTTTGTTTTCTGCTTTAACTGAAAGGACACAAAACACATTGCTTTGAATTGATATTGAAAACCAATCTACTTCCTTACCCATAAAAGTAAAATAGCTATAAGTATGAAGAACAAAATAATATTTTTCTAGAAACAAAAAAGCTACGTTAAAGCATTCACAAATTTTGAGGAATTTCCAAAATATGAAATTAAACTTCACTTGTTTAAAAAGATTTTATCGGGTTTTTTTTTTAAACATGATCTGAAATCTTCTCTATATGGCTATTGAAGTACAAACTGTTTTAAAAAATATAGCCGCCCGTAATCCTCCAAAAAATTCCCAATTCTATTTCAGGAAATTTCAATTATTGTGGGTTCTTTCTGCAATTTAAATTTTTTCCAAATTTACGGTAATCGTTTCGGGATACCTTGCATAAGGCTCCCTCTCCCTATTTTTAAAACTGTGTTGCTAGTTTTCATTGAAGAGATATTGTCGCCAAATACTGAGATACTTCTGGTGACTATAAAATGATGCTACACATTTTCATCCGAAATGTTTCCAAAATAAGTAGTAAAATTTGGCAATTGTTTGAAATATTGAAAAAAGACAAAATAATGGAAAGTTTTGTGCTATTTCCAGATTTGCTTAATTTAGTTGGCGGATTATTTTACATGTTAACAAAAGATTGAAAGATTCCTTGATTGGTGATATTTTGGTTACATGGTGAAAACCGAGAAACAGTATTGCATAGTCTTTAGCTTCAAAAACAGCGCCGGTTGAAAAAAATTGCCAAATGCCTTAGCTATTGAAATCTTTCTGCATAAAAAGTTTGGTGAGGTTCCTGCTGGTCGATTGGTTAATGAGTAAATGTCCAGTCAACACAAATAAATATTTTAAAAACCCACTTGATTGCATCAAAGTTGCATTAAAATGGAAAATAATCAGCCAAACCCATTTATTATTTGCCAATCTTGTGCAAAAATGTTACTTTAAGATTTGATTTGAAAAAAGCCTTGAACCGTCAGACAAAAGCAAAATTAGTTAACAATACAACCATCGCCAGGGAGTTGAGATGATGCACTAAATACCGTATTGGGTTGAGGAAAGCCTTCGAACATGGAACTAAAAAGCTTATAACTCGTTTTTTTTTTCTTAGAAATTTGGAACAGGTGCCATCTTCAGCAGAAAAATCAGAGCTTTCGATGGACATATGGGAGCCTCAATTGCCAAATCGATTTACTCTACTTTTTAAAAGAATCCTCATTTCTGCTTTAATAGTGGTTAATCAATGCTTAGCATGTGAATTTATATTAAAGTTTTGGTTCAGTACATTTCTGACCATGTGATGGCAAAAAATGTAACACGAGGGCCTATTTACTCCCATGGATAACACCATCTTCATCATTACTTATCTCTACTTTTTGTTTTGTGGAGTTAGTCGATTTGGCAAATGAGGCATCATATAATGCTGATAAGTGCAAGTATTTTTTCACCCTGATATTAGATTTTACATGAAAATTGCGTTGATTTGCCCCCCATAACGGGACGAAAACTACCCTATGTGTTATTCTAATGCATAAGCTTTATTGTAAAGTTTCGTTAAAATCCATTCAGCAGTTATTGCGTGAAAGAGTAACAAACACACATCTATCCATACATCCCTCCATCCTCACAAACTTTCGCATATATAATAGTAGTAAGATAAGTTTTCTCTCAGAATCATACAATTATTTTGTAGAATCACAATTATATACTACCTAATGTTAATGAATGCATGCAAGTACAATACTGATATGACAGCATTAAAAAAAAAAGAAAGAGAACTTCATTACTGATTTTTTCTTCACAACAAAGTAGTTTTTAAGTATCCCACTTACTATGACTCCAGACGTTCAATTACCAGTTATAATTCATGACTTTAAATGATCAGTTTTAAAAGTATACTATTGTTAATGTGTTCAAACCATTTTGCAGCTCCAGCAAATGGATGAAAAGTTGAAAGCTGGTGGATCTTTAACACCTGAGGAAAAAGCAAGGTATAAAAAGTTTGATGACTCCCTTCACAAACTAAAAGATAGGCTTTCAAAAGGCAACTTGAATACTGGAGAACGAGGTCAAAATCAGACTGCTGCTATGACAAACCACATGGCTAAGATATGGGACAAGAAAGCAGGCAGAAGGAAGGATCCCATACCTCCAGCACCAGTTTTCAAAGTGGTAATTTGTTTTTTTTTTTTGCTTTAATGACTATTGTTTTATAAATGCTGTGAAGAAATGCAGGCATATATGATAATTCCTGACTCTTAAACATTGAAAATTTGTAGACAGATATTTTATAGGAATGCACTGAAATGAATGATTTTTTTTTTTTTTTAATGTTGAATGAGATCTGGACAACATTTAAAATATCTCTTAATAGGGAAGTTGCAACCTATTAAATGCTCATACTTTGACTATTGGATATTGTTAATTGACCCTCAAAACTAAAAAATTCACCATTGGCGAATTTTAAAACATAGTGATTGATTTTTAATGAATTTTTTAAAATCCACGCACAAAAGTGCACTCTTCTGAAACGTCACGAGCTTACGTCACAGGGCACTAATGGACAGCCTTCCGCCGAAGATCCCTTGTTTTCGCTACGAACATTTTGAGCTTGCTGATATTTTTATTTTTTAGAAATTCAATAATCCTTTTGAACACACTATGGAGACCGGATTCGTTAAAGCACAATCTAATAATCTTCCTCAAGTAACATCAATGATGGTATTCGAATATTTCCGAGAGGATGAGAGGTTTAATGTTCCAGAAATGCGAGGAGGTAAGCCTTACGTGTCGTCTTCGAAGCCAACTGCACGTCCTTCGGCTTCTTCGGCGGCGGAAGAGTGCATGACATCACTTCCTGTGCCATTTCACGTCACAAGCACTTGAACTTTAAAAATGAATTTTAAAAAAACTACTTATCATATCGCAAATTTTTTTTCACCTATGATGTTCATACATGTTATTCTATCACATAAAAATAAAATTGAAAAATCGAAAACTTCCCTATTGGATACATTCATTTTTGTACACAAAATAACTCAAGGTTTAAAGTATTTAATTAGTTTATTATGTATTTCACATGCACAAAATATTAAACTTTTTAAGAATAGCATTCATAAGCCATTTTTATAAAAGCTGTTCTGACATTATCATCAATCAATCAATTCATGCATCTATGAGTTCATACTTTTTTGCTATAACTTGAATATTGTATACAAATACTATATCAAACGCAATGAATATTTTTTTAAAAAAAAAATAAGAAAAGTAACCTGAATTTGTTTCTGAAAAATTTGTTACATTTTTGGCTATCAATATTGAGATAGGAATCTTTCAAAGAAACATAACTAATCATTTATTGAATGATAAAGGAAATACATACAAATGATTTTACCTCGACTGCAATTGTATGATACTTGAATTTAGCAAAATGGCTAAAAAAAATCTGAAAATAAATAGAATAGGAGAAAATAACATTAGAATAGGGACAACTTTAGGGGGGAATAGAAAATAACGTTTACAAAAATGGAAAATAGTCACAACTTTTATTTACTTGACGTCTTAGGCAGTGAGAAGGAAAGGGATTGAGTGAACATTTTCAAGTTTTGAGTAAAATGTTTAAAAATGAGATCCTAGGTATGCTTTCATTGATTTTTTTTTTCAAAATCATGTTGTATAGCTGCACCTACCAGAGCTACTAGTGCTATCTTTTGCCCCAAGACAGAGAAGTTCACCTACCATTTGTACTGGTTATCTCCAAATTTTTAATTTTGTCACTTACATCTCTTTGCTTTGCACAAGTGATTTCATTTTAACTTTCTAAACTGTGTACTCCAATCAAACACCCAAAAATAAATTTGGTGCGATAACAATAAACAGTAAGATATAATACGGTTTAACGTCTGCAAAATAAATAAATAAATAAATAAATGCAGGCAAGTGATTCTTCCTCAGATCCTTGTTATTCTGCTTTTTGGCTATTTTTCTCATGTTTTTTGCAACTTGTTTCCTTTCCATCGTTATTTGTGTAAAATGATTAATTTTGCCGATAGTGAGGTTGATGTTAAAAGAAAATTTGTTTAGTTGAAGTGGATTAAGGACAGATTCAGATGTGAAAAATTGGCATCACAATTTACCAAATTCAAATCCTTAAATCCTGGTACCAAGGTATAAAAATTCTATTTTTCTGCCAAACTTCACCAACGAAATGCTTTTAGCAAAGAAATTGACTATTTTCCTAAATATCTATCTTTTTATATACTAAAATTTCCATTTAAAATTTGGTAAATATTTTTTGAAAAGTTAGTAGTAAAGATTTAATTACAAAAATTGATTTCCTATTTCTTTTCCATCAGCTAAAGAAATCCCTGAGCATAATCTTTGGTTCTAAACAGTTGAAAGTCTATTGTAAATTTTGTTGCCTATAAAAATGTTATAAGTTTAATGTTTACTTATTTTGCAACATATGCAGAATGTGCATAAAGAAAACATGAACTGACTTAGTGTTTATAAAAAACGAGCTGGTCATGATATTCTTTTGGCATTTATCAATTATTTTTCTGCATATTTCTTTGCGGTACATTAACGTTTCCAGAATCACTTGTGTCACTTCCATGACAAGATCTTCCTTGACTAACAAATCCGAAAGATCATTTGTCATTGTCAAGGAATGGCTCAGAATTTTCAGGGTGAAATCTTTTGGTTGTGTGAGATCAATGTCAGTTTCCTCGTTTGTTTCGTTCTCCTTTGTCACTTCTGAAAGCTCTTCTCCCAGTGGGCTCTGACAACTTTGCTTCTGAAAAGAGCTCTGAAACCAATCTCAAAAAAATGTCCCCAGTGGCCCAAGCTTGCTAATAATTTTGTAATTTTTATTTTCAAATTTCCCTTATGTCTGTCTCCAAAAAGCAGTTTACGACAGGTTATCTGCAATCTTAGGAATTTGGATTTTGAAAGAAGAGAAAATTTTATTTGTTTGCATTGCCGCATCCACGTAAAATAAAATGAAGGTGTGAAATCTTAAACCATGTACAGTGCAGAACCTTTTATCCGGGAACCCAGAAAACCGGCAACCTTTTGCCGATTTTCCCGCCTTTTTTTAAAAAATACGCATTTTCGACAATTTTTGAAAAATTAAGATTTTTTTTTTTTCGAAATACCTAAAAGAAAATGAGCGGTTTCTTAATAAATACCATATTACTCATCTATAACTCGGGAAAATGTTCACAAAAATGAACTTCAAAGGGTTGTCTTTAACGCAGGGAAAAATTTCCAGAATATTTTCTTGAACTAAAAAGTACACACGTAAGTTTGAAATTTTTGTGTTTTATTCCAACTGAAAACTAAAGAAATAAATATTGTCACATTATAATGCAATATTTTATTGAATGGCCCTTAATTGAAAGCATTTAGAGCGGAAGCAACGTCACAAAAGCGCGTGAAACACCGCGATTCTCGAGTTTTCCGGAAGTTATGGTGAAATCAAGAAATCGTTAAACGCAAAACTGTAATAAGGCTGTAGGAACTCATAAATTAAATTTCAATTGGTTTAACCTAATGGCAAAAGCAATAGTTATCTAACAACAAACCTTTCTAAAAAGTAGGGGGGGGGGACGCGTTCATGAAAACAAATTCTCTCATACACTATAGTAGAAGAATCGCATATTTACATTCAAGAACTTGTTTCTTGCCTTTCCTTTCATGCTCTTTCATTCTAAAACATCGAAAAGTGGTGTTTTTCTTTCCTTTTCAAAATGAATATGAGGATCTCAGGTCTTATTAAATAACTAAAGGTGTTTGAGTTATTCTCTCCCTAGTAGTTTTTAATGTTTCGATATTGATAAGCATTTCTGAACTATTTTCTTCTTATTTTAATAGTATTACTATTTATTATAGTAATAATTTAAGTTTTATAAACACTCGGCCAAAAGCTCTTTTCAGCGATCCAGAAAACCGGGAAATTCAGATATCCGGGATAGCTATGGTCCCGAACTTCCCGGATAATTGGTTCTCTACTGTATAATCAAATCCGCGTAAAATAACCTGCATGAAACAAGGGTCTACTGTACTCTGTTTCATATGATTTTCCTCTTTTTTCCCTTTTTACATTCTCATGCCTGAAAGAAAAAGAACAGAGTTAATAAGATGTGAAATAATTTATCATCTACAGTAAAAAAAAAATTACTCTCTATCTACCAATCACAATGACAGTAGCTTGAGAAATATTACGGCACGAAAAAGTGAAATAAATTCTCTATCAAATGAGTGTCTCATTAATCAAATGGTGGTTAAAGTTTTTCCTTTTTTATTCTGCAGACAGTTGAGACAGATTCTTCATCTACAAGTGCTGGAAGTGAAATTTGCTATTTTTGCAAGAAACGTGTTTACTTGATGGAACGTCTGAGTGCTGAAGGCCTCTTTTTTCATAGAAGTTGCTTTAAATGTGAATACTGCAGTGCCTCCTTAAGACTCGGAAATTATTCCTTTGACAGAGATGCTATTTGTGGAGGTTAGACTTTTTGCTATGCTTACCATTTTTTTCTCCTCTTTGTTTTTATTTGAAGTGTACAAACTAAGCAAAATTAATAAATTAAATATAAATTAATTGTTATTTCATAATTTGTTGCTCTTAACCCGTTCGTACCCAGCGTCACGCGGACGCTACGGAACAATTCCTCTCTTATCAGCCCAGCGGCACGTATCCGCTACGCGCTCTGATCGACGCTGACGTCCCAGCGTCACATATACGCTTTCTCAAAATGGAACGATTGAATTGAATATTTAAACGATAATAGATGGCGCTAAATGGCTATAACTTTGATCATATTCGAGTCACATGGTATTTGACCTTCATGTACACGCTTTAGTTTCTTATTTGGAACTCTGAATGGGATAGATTTTTTTTATGTAAACAACAGTGAATCACTGCTCTGCGCATACGATTTATGAGGTCTCAATTGCTCTTGTTTATATCTTTGCTTCTCTTTTTTTGTTACGAGTAATTGAAAGAGATATACATCTAGCTGAATAAATTATGGGGGAGGGGAGGAAAGTTAAAATATTTTTGCGTATGTGTTCCAGACTTTTGGGATTCCCCGTTCGATGAGAGTACAGGAATGATTTCAAGCGGCACTGAAGTTTATGATTATTTTTGAATCTTTTCTGATATTGTTCTTCTTTATTTATTCTTTTTTATTTGGAGACTGGAACATTGCAATAAAAATAGTTAGCGAAGTGAGTGAAAGGGAATGTTTTCGAGAGAATTATGAAGCAATTTTGAGACTTGTTGCGTGGGAATTTAACTAGTTTAAATTCGTTGACCTAAGTTGTTTTAATTAAAATTACATAAGGAACATATTTTTTTGCTACATTTCTTTTTCTTTGATTGCACATTCACGATGTCTAACTCGAACTTTGTTTTTGTGCACATATTATTTAACTTTGTGCACATAGTTAAAGTTTTAGTATTCTACTTCTTTCACTCCCTTCTAATAATGTAATAGTCTTTATATTAATAATTAGTAATCAGTAGTACATTGTTTAAGCAAATTTAAAATATCAAGTCATTATTTTGAAATGCTGATTTTATATGAATATTTTTGTTCAGCTAGGCTTAACTGCTGTAAATGCTCGGGCCGATGGCGGCGTTCCATTTCGGAACGTTCGGTCCCGTAGCTGCGCTTCGTTTTCCATGCGCTGGTCCTCAAGGGGTTAATTGTTAAATAAAAAATTCATTTAATTTTTTTTAAAAATATTTTTGAAATTTTTATTTCCAAATTTGTCTTTTGGCACATGTATAACGGAATTTTAAGTTAAGTATTTAACTTCTATTTTGCCATTTATGCAAGCTTGTTTTGAATTGTTGACATAGGTTCAAAATGAAAATTTCCTGTAACTGTATGCAACATATTTGTATATTAATAATAGAGGCCTACTTAGGGAGTAGGATGAAGATCAAAAGAACTGAACTCTCCTCCTGATTTTTTAAAGCATTTTTGACTTGGCAGCTAATGATAATTCAAAATTTATATTTTAACTGCTGGCACAGTGTTAACATCTCTATTTTCCTTGTCGGATTTGGGAGACAATGTTCTAGGAGACAAAATAGGGATTCACAGCGATTAGTTAAGTTTCAAACAAATAGCTTATTAAAAAGTTGATACAAAAATAATTGTTCTAGAATGCTGCTTATGTTAAATCTACCCATTACTAAACTGTTGTAGTGATTGTGTGGTATAATTCTATCATGGTTGAAAACAGAAATTTGAATGCATCGTTTTTGTTTGCAGGAAAATTTTACTGCACTCCACATTTTCGAATGCAGAAACCCGATCACAGGTGGCAAGAAATGATGAAGAGAAAGCAAGCATTCTTATCCTGTGCCTTACAAGAACAAGAAAAAGAAAAGTTATACAAAACTCTGTTAGATAATACGGAAAAAGCTCTTTCTCCTCAGAGACAAGCAGACGGTTCCTCTCCGGCCAAGAGTTCATTGGATGCTGTAGATCACGACAATAAAATCATGACTACACCCAATCTGTTGGCCGAACCTTCTCCTCCTTTTGGTCGTGACCAGACTCCTGAAAGAGTGGAGTATGAAAACAGCATTATAGAGCTGTCAGAAGAGGAGTTATTAACTAGTGAGTTGGAAGAAGAAGAGTTGACCCAAAAAAATTTGGGTCCCTGTCAAGATTTGGCTACGAGTGAAGATGAATATTCTGATTTAAGGTTTGTTTATAGTGTTACTTTAATTTTGTTTGATATTGCATGCACTGTTGCTCACAAAATTAAATGATTTTGTTATCAAATTTTAATCTTTCACTAGGAAATAAGAGTCAAAACAGCATGATTTTTGTTTTGAAATCTGTGTAATCATCACTTAATTTACTGTATTAATACATAATGTGCTCATGCAGAAGTGCTAAAGGTCCTTTAAATTTTAGGAAATGATTTTAAGCCCTTAAGTTATCTACAAAGTGGACAAAATTAAGTTGTTTGTAAGAGACCTTAAGTTGGGGAGGGGGGGGGAATTCCTCCTTAGGATTTTTTTAAATTTTTAGTATTATTATTAACTGTTTTTCTTATTTAAATAAAGATACTAATATTGATTTTTCATATCAGGGCCAATCCATGGTTATAGTCCTGACATTCACACAACTTCAGTTGCTCATATTTTATTCAAAAATATTGTTTAAGTTTTGATGAAAGCAAGGAACAATAAAGTTCACATCCAGCATAATCACCACCTAATATTAGTTTGAGATTATTAGTGGATGTTGTAAAAAAAAATCTAGAAAATGGGTGGTTACGGGCATGACATTTTTTTTTTTTTTGCCAACCTTGTCTTTTTTTGTCATGCCCATAACTACACTTTCCCTAGATTTTTCTAACACTTGTACTTATAATCTCAAACTAATAATATTAGGTGATAATTATGTTAAATGTGAACTTGATCATTTTTTGTTTTCATCAAAACTTAAACAGTGTTTTTGAATAAAACGTGAGCAACTAGTGTGAACGCCATGACCTTAACCATGGATTGGCCCATATGCTATAATTTCGTACTTAAATCAAAGCAGCTTCTTTTTGGCATCACATTTTTTTTTTCCTAATATTCAGCCTTTAAAATGATGACACTAAAACTACAAACATTGTTCAAACAACTCTCCACACAAAAACCCCAAATTTTGAAATGCTTAATAAGACACATTAAAAATTCAGAACTTGAACTGAGATTTCTGAAGGGGAAAAAAATAGTTGTTCATGCGTATGTTTGTTTTAAATTTGAAAAATCTTTTTTAAATTGTACACCATTTTAGTTTAGTGTAACAAAATTTAACTTTATGAAATCCATTTTTATTTTGTAAAGACAAGCATAAATTTAAGATCCTAATATATTTGTTTAATTTCAGTACCGACACTGAATCTGACGAAGAAGCATTTGCAGAAGAATTGGAACGCTCATTAACTGCTGATGAAACACGAAAATTGGCAGAGACTTGGAATCGAAAATACTCTGTTGAACAATCCCTTATTGATAGCATTTCATCGTCCTCTGCTGATGATGAAGAATCAGATACAGAAATTGGTACTGATGATACCAGCGATGATGTTGATAGTGATGCTGAATATAGTATAGAAAATAGTGAAGAAGGTATATTGTCATTTGTGTGTTTAAAAGTTTGCTCCTTTCTTTTTTCATACACGTTTTTTCCGACATAGATACAATTAATGTTTTTGAATGTTAGAATCAATTTATAAAGCAATTTACCATTAGCATATATTTTGATTTGGCATTTATGTTGGAGGTTTTGAACTGAATTTTTAATCCTTGTGGTAATGTGCATGAAAGATATTAAAGGAACCAGGCTTGGCCAGTTTTAAACTTACTTAATTTTATAACTTTGTATTGAATTACAGTGGAATCCGCGTAATTGGACCAGCTGCTTATTCAAACCAAATCTTAAAGAACCAAAACAAATCCCATCACTCAAGCCTAGAATAATTTGCTTATTGGGACCGAAAATCTGTGTAATCAGACCAAGGAACATGAGGAAAAACAGGAAAAAATTAAAAATCTCTCACTTGAAGCGAGTTTCAAGTGGGTCAATGAGCATAACTGTTAGTGCAATAAAAATTAATAATGGTTCTTTGAAACTTTCAGTTAAACCCAGCAATATTTACAGGAAAAAAATGCTTAACAAAACTCCCATTGCATGGCAGCACTGTTCCAGCAGAGATCAAAATTTCAGTGACATTTCAAATTTCTTCACTTCGGTCAGCATGTTCAGCAATATGTATTTTTTTTCAAAACAAAAAAGTTTAATTGTAAAATACGTAATTTACATTTCATTGGAATTTAAAATGACCGATTAACTCTAATAGCACTTGTTTTTTCACTCTCACATTTTTAGTTGCTCTGGTTATTGAATTGAATCGATACCGATTAGAAGGACCAGAACTAAAACCATGTCTGTTTTGATAACGTTTTTGAGCAAATGTAAAAAGAGCATTCATTTTTTTTAAATTAAATTTTTTAATGGAAAAATTTTGTAAACAGCATTTTTTCTTTGTATACACACCATACATATGGGGCTCACAATAATCATAAGGGCTTTTAAAAGTTTTGTGTTTAGCATGTTCGGTCAAGCTACACAGGTCCTGTTCACTTAATAGGATCAGCCGGTTATTAGAACCAAAATGGTCCAGAATGTATTCTTATTAACTGGAATCGACTGCAGTAGCTAATTGAAATAGCCGTTTTGAAATGAAAAACTTTGTAAGTTGACATTTATACCGTTGAATTGACAAATGTTGTGTTTTCTCTCATGCTATGGTTGTTTTATATAAGCCATTTTGTTTTTGAAAAATTGCTCCTTTTTAACAAACAAACATTGTGGAATGTGTATTATATTAATAGAAAATGTGTGTGTGAAAATTACAGTTAATATTACCAGAAAAAAAATTTGAGAAAAATTTATTTTTTGTTGTATTTATAAAGCCTAACTGAATTTCTCATTCATTTTACATTTTTTCGATAAGAATCGAGAAAACAAATTACGAGAAAGCTTTCATCTCCACAATGATAATCAAAGCAAATTAAAATTATAAAAAGTAAAAATAACTGAATAAGATTGCAGATTTAGCCATGTTCTTAAACTTTTCACATGTAGAATATTTTTGAT
Source organism: Uloborus diversus (assembly GCF_026930045.1). NCBI lineage: Eukaryota > Metazoa > Arthropoda > Arachnida > Araneae > Uloboridae > Uloborus > Uloborus diversus. The sequence goes on from NC_072739.1 coordinate 154,494,382, forward strand.
TGCACTTTCTAGTGTTATCTAGTCCCATATTTGTTTTAAAAATGCTACATTTTCTTATAAAGTGTTTAAATATTTACGTAACGTAAAGCAAGGAAAAAATACTGTAACTTTCATTTATCTACTACAGTGAAACCCCTCCTAACGGACACCCCTCAAAGGCGGACACCCCTTTTATGTGGACAATTTTTAATTCCCCAGTTCCAATGCAAATACAGTCGAACCTGTCTATCTCGAAACCTGTGTATCTCGAAAAACTGCATATCTCGAATTTTTTTAATTTCCCAGCACTCTCAATTAATTTCTCATGATTTTTCCACTGCTTTTCTCGAATACTTATTACGTAAAACCTCTATTTCTCGAAGTTCAGATTTCCCTGCCACGGTAATTTGAAGTGCAACCTTGTTTTCTTTTCATGGTTTAAAGAAGATAAAGGCAGGAGATGAGCCCTAAAATAAGAAATAATGGAAGATAATACCCAACCTCGAGGGTTGGGGAGAGGGGGAGGGGACAGACAGAGTGAATGAAAGATGTAAACACTAACTGGCTCACAATACTACGAGGGTTGGGAGAGATGAAACGTGTCTCTTCAAGTTGACAAACTGAACACGTGGTGCTATTATTTCTCCTGCAAAGGAAAACAGGCTAAGGGAAACAGTAGGGGATGAGAAGGAAGAATCAAAAGAATTCTTCGTTATCATTTTCCTTGAAATTGCTGTACCTCGTGCCTGTTCGTGGAAGAAGACCAAAGTTCTTGAATGTGAAATTGTATTCGGTGTGTTTTTTTTTTCTTTCTTGTTGCTCTTCTGAGATTTTCACACAACTGCGTTATTCCTGAGTGTTTTGAGCCAAATATATGGCGTCTGTGAAAAGAAAATTGAATGTTCTTCCTATAGAAGAGAAAAGAAAAATTTTGGACTTTCTGGATCAAAACCCTCTGATGAAAAAAGTTGACGTTGCTAAGAAATTTAACATCCCTCCAAGCACTCTATCCACAATAATAAAAAACAAAACTTCGTTGGAGACAGACAATAAAAATGTTAAAAAAGTAAGAAAATGTACTTTTACTAATTTAGACGAATGTTTGACTTTGTGGTTTAAACAGTGTCGTGAAAAAGAAATTCCTGTCAGCGGATTGATGCTGGAAGATAAAGCTCAGAGTTTGCAAAAAAAACTTGGGTATTCCGACTTTAAAGCGAGCAATGGTTGGCTGGAGAGTTTTAAATGTACACACGGCATTGTTTTTCGAAAGATTTGTGGCGAAAGCGCAGCAGTACCACAAAGCATTTGCGACAAATGGATAACTGATGAGCTCCCTTCACTTCTGAAAAATTTTGATCCTATTGACGTTTATAATGGTGACGAAACAGGGCTTTTTTTATCAATGCTTGCCAAACAAAACAGCCGATTTTAAAGGTGAAGAATGCAGAGGAGGAAAACAGAGCAAATTAAGAGTAACTGTTCTTTTAGCTGCTAATCACGATGGAAGTGAGAAACCTCCACCTTTGATGATTGGGTGCTCTGCTAATCCCAGATGTTTTTCTAAAATAAAATCTTTCCCAATAGGGTACAGATCAAATCAGAAAGCCTGGATGACTAGCAATATTTTCGGCGAATGGTTGAAAGGGATTGACAGATCGATGGACTTAAAAAAAAGAAAGATTTTACTTTTTATTGACAATTGTGCTGCACATACAAAACTGCCACCTCTAAAGAATGTTAGTGTTAGTTTCTGCCGGCAAACACCACTTCAAAACTGCAACCCCTTGACCAAGGGGAAATATGAAGTTTTAAAGCAAGTTACAGGAAAGAACTTGTGAAAAAGTTATTGAGGGGCATTGACGAAGGAAACACCGTTCAAAAAATCCACGTCTTAGATGCGATGAGAATGATAGATTACGCCTGGAGAAATGTCACCGCTGAAACGATCAAGAACAGTTATATTAAGGCTGGATTCGGAGAAAAAATACCTAGGCAAGAGGAAGTGCAACAAATTGAAGACTTTGACATTGAGCTTCAAGATTCAGATTGGATGGAAATTAAAAGAAGCATGGAAGTAGACGTTTCATTTGAAGATTTTGTAAACGTGGATGATTCTGTGGCTACTTGTGGTGTCTTTACGGACGAAGAGATCATTAATGAAGTTCAGGTCAATTCCGAAGACGACGATGATGAAACAGAACCGACAGAAATTCCCAAAGTCAATAAAAAATATGCTGAAAAAGCAGTTGAAACTCTTAGAAACTTTCTTGAATCACAGGACGGTATTAATGAGGAAGGTTTTACAGCCATTGCAAAATTAAGAAGAATTGTAGATGAAACGAAAACTGTCAATCATCAAACTTTATTAACAGCTTTTTTTCTTTGAGGTATGTACATGGTATTGCATTAAATCATAATGAATTGTTTATTTAATTAATGTGTTTATTTATTTTATTTTCAGTATATTATATATTTCTATTCAGTTCACTGACAGTGTACGCATTGCTTGAACAACTTATAGTCGCTAGATTTAAATACAAAAATCAAAACCTCCATATCTCGAAACCTGTCTTTCTCGAATTTTTTTTCTGAACTCTCGACATTCGAGATAGACAGGTTCGACTGTAACATTATTAAACCCCTGTCCTGCGGACACCTCTATATTGCGGACAAAAAAATTTGTCCCGTTAGTGTCCGCATTAGAGGGATTTTACTGTATAAAGAATGCCTACAAAAGTGGATTAACTTTACTTTTTAAAGTTCAATGCATGAGCACTTACTAGCAATTTTCAATCTATTAGAATTATAAAATTTTATGAATTGAAAAAGATTGCTTTTAATATCAATGCAATACCATGCGAGTCACTTTTGTAGGTAATGGTTTACTTATGAATCCTAAAACCTATTGAGAAAACTTTGAAGTATATACTTAACATTGCGCAAATACATACTAATAGTTGTTCACATTTATTATTAGAATAGTGGTAATATATTTCTTTGCAAATTCTGTGCATTGTTGTAATTCTACTAAATTTAAATTATATCTTTTAAGATGGTGTTAAGAATGAACTGGAAAATCAAGATACCCAAATATCATCTGATGCTAAAGAGTGCTTCACTATGGAAGTACCAGTTATTGATTTGAAATCTATGAATAAAGTGTCTGAAGGTATGATGTTTCTGAACATATTATTAAATAATAATTGAAAGTAGCAGTTTCATTTCATGTTGCTGATTTCCCTGTGTAAGGTTTATTACTTAAATGCTTTCAGCAGTATATTTTAATAATTCTCAAAGTTTTTTCTTTTTGGGGGGGGAGGGTAGTAGTTTATGACTCCCCCCCCCTCTCATCTGCCACCAGAATCTACATCATTAATTTACTTAGTATTGCCAGTTATCGGATTGCAGTCGCCAAAATGGTGACTTGCAGTCAGAAGCTTAAATCCAGAGTGTCTGCCCACCTGCATAACCCTGAAATTTGTAATTCCTGATGAAATGATAGAATTTTTTTTTCTGGTTAAAAATTTGCAGTATCAGGAAAAATAATTTGACACTTAAATCTTAATCATCATAGTTAATCTAGAATTTACTCCCTCCCCCCTTCTCTCTCTCTCTTTTTTTTTTTTCAATGTCTGTTGGATTTATACAAATACAAATGTGACGACCAGCAACAGGCTCTAGGCCCAGCTAGACTGGTCCTAGTCAATTTACAATTCCCAGTAAAGATCAATGGCCCTCTTAAAACTATCTACTCCCTTGCTCATTCCCACCTCTTCCGGTAAACTGTTCCAAGGTTCCACTACCCTGCTAAAATGATAGTTTTTCCTAACATCCATGTTAGCCTGAGATTTAAATAGATTAAAACAATGACCCCTTGTCCTGTTTTCAGTGCTAAACTTCAGCCCCGTAACATCTTTCATTTTAATAAATTTAAACAACTGAATCATGTCCCCTCGGTCTCTTCTTTGCTCAAGACTGTACATTTTTAACCTTCTAAGCCTGGAATCATAGTCATTCTATTTAAGCATAGAATTAAGAGTTTTTTGAAGTGTACTTTCTCCGACAGGCATATGCCTAAACTATGACTGTCTTGGGTTTGGGGAGTGTTTTGAAGTTGAGTATCCTCTTACTATACAACTTGCATAGATTAAAATTGTCATGTTTTATTTGAAATTAAAAATAATTTTTAGATGACCGAATCTCTGAATGAATTCAAAACTTAATTTTGCACATTTTCAAAAAACAAAAGCTCCAGTGAGAATCAAAAGAAATTCTTCGCAATAGAAATTTTGTATTAAAAAGTTCAAAAAATGCTGAATATGACTTCAAGGCTCATACCTATGTCTGTGTATGCAATGGCTTTGTACTGCTTGATTCAAAATGATGGTATATTTTTATGATGACTTTTTAAATTTTTATTGAGGATTATTAAAAGTTAACTGCAGAAATTAATGTTTAGGTTTTAAGGCAAATATTTATAATAATAATAAGAAGAAGCAAAAAATTAACCAATTTGTAAAAGCTGAATTGTGTGTTTCAGTGTAATGCACGCATTATTATATTATTATTGCTCAAGTATTCATTATGCTAATGAATGTCTTAATTTATTTTAGATGAAACAACTTCAGAATCTGATATTTCTGAAGACTTAACTGATAGTGAAGAGGGCATAGAGAGTGAGACAGGAACTGAAGTAGATTCAGAATCTGAATCTAAACCCTCAATTCCACCATTAATACCTACAATTGTCATTCATGAATCGCCACCACAAGATGTAGATCTAGACCAGGAATGGAATGACAATGCCTGTCCTTCCAAAGTAGATGCGAAAAAAACTGACGAAACTGTAATAACTCCATCTGAAGCTTCTGTTTTGGAAATGGATAAAAGTAGCGCTGAGAAAGTCATGCACACATCGGATAAGCTTGATTCAGCGCCTGCTCTGCTCGATTCTAATGAAGATGGTAAGTTCAACATCGTTGAAAATGCAGATAAGGATATAGATTCTTTTTGCTTTAGGAAGGAAAATGAATTGTTCAAAGAGTTTGAACAACTAGAAAGTGTTGTTCAGTCTACTGCCCCACTTGCAGTTGAAGAAAGCTCATCTGATTTAAGTATTTCTTCAGGAATTAATTCTCTTGCGAAGGAAATAGTTTCTGATGTTATGAAAGCTGCCAAAAATTCTGTGATGGAGCGTGAAATTTCCGTGTCAGTATCAAATGTTGTCGTGCAAGACAAAGTTGCTGATTTTTCGGATTCGACTCCGAATTCAGTAAGTACTTCTTCTGCCAGTGAGTCAGAAAAGTGGCTGAGACTTAAATCTACGCCCTCATCTGAAGAAGCAAAAGTTGAATTAATTGATCTTTGCACTCCTGAAAAACCAAGTACATCCAAGTTGCTTAACCTTCAATCAGAAACTGAAATAGAAATTATTGATTTGTGCTCTCCAGCAAGCACTGTACCTTTAATGAGTAAACAGGATGATTCATTGTGTTTTGATCTTGAAAAAGAAATTCAAAATGGTAACTCATCTCAATTCATAGAAACACTTCTCTCGAAAGACAGAGATTCATTGTCAAATTCAGTAATTCTTGATTGTGTAAATGTAAGCAATAAAACAATTGAACTTGATAATACTGTAAACATTGAAAATGTAGAAGATAGCAGTGTCCTCCCTTGCAATAACTCTTTAAATAGCACAGTTTCATCAACATACGAAGAGTGTGTAGATGAATCACCACAGGATGTTGAGTTTGATACTACATTTGTTACCTTAAGAAAGAAAAAGAGACATTCTAGTGATAGTGATGTTTTTAACTGGGAAAGTGATAAAAGCATATCTCTGCCTTGGAGTTTTATCCAAGAAGACAGCATAAATGTAGATGATGATGATGTTTCTAAGGATGGAATTTATCATGCAAATGTTGTGCAAGCTGTAGAATCATGTTCTAAACATAAAGATGTCTCACCTGAGCAAATCATCCTCCCTGGCACAGCAAACTTGCCCAATGAGCTTTCTCAGTCTTGTGGTACCACATTACCTCGAATTTCAAAATCCAAAATTGCTCTGTCTAAGCAGGATTCAATAGATGATTTGGGGAACTTACTGCATGAAAAATCTTTTCATGCATCAGAGCCTTGTTTTTCTGACTTACTTAACGATGCCAAATTAAACAAGTTGGTGCCAAAAAATGAAGTGCTTCCCGAAGAGTCTAATGTGAAGGATAGTTGTGTTTCGGAAGATACTTTGCATAGCGATATTGTAGTCCCAAATGACAGAAATACTGATCATAATTCTGTGAATAATATGTCAAATTCAGTCATGTCCACTTCTTTAAATGAATCTAGGTCTGAGAGTACGCCAGAAAGCAGCCCCAAAGACGGTTTAAAATATAAAGGGTACAGTGGCAGCTTTGCAGAGAAAATACGTCCGAAAAGTCTTTTTTGTGATACAATCTATCTGCGCTCCTTGGATATTAAGCTTCAGAAACAACCATTCTCATCTTTGAATAAAAGTGATGACAAGTTAGACGATTGCAGTAAAACAGAGTACAATGATAAAATTAGAAAAAAATTATTTGATGATAATAAGAAAAGTAATGAATTAATATCGAAGTCAAGTGCTGCATTTAATGAAACAGAAAAAAATGATTTCAATTCAAGTGCCATCCAAAAAGCCTGCTTGAAAAGTAATCTTGCATCAAGTGAATTTTCGCAGAAGATACTGAATTCTGGTGCGGGGAAACTTAAGAGTTCTGGTCATAAGCACTCTTCTGTTTCATTTTCAGCCCCAGAATCTCATTGTGATTTAGTCTCGCCTTATACTTGTGCACAAATTAAGCCCTCTGAGGAATCTAGCTTCCCTACCAAAATGAAACCTAAATGTGATATGGATATTAACAAGCTCAGACAGAAAAGGGAGAAAAGAAAAAGTGTTCATGAAGACATACAAGGCCTTCCTTTCGCTGACGAAGAAAAAGTTGTCTCTCCCGTTGATCCGCTTGGTTCCTCTGATGTTTTTTATACACCAAAAGGCACATTCCAGGCAAAAGGACAGAGCAATGTGAGTTCATCTGAAGACGTTTTTCTTACTCCAGTTGGGAAAATGCCGGATTTGATAGATGAAGAAAGATATTTGCGCTTACAGAGCACGGCTGAGCAGGAAAAAGCTCGGCAAGAAGCTAGAGCACGAGCTAGACTAAAAAGTGACGAAGAACTAGGACTTAGTCCGAACAATTACAGGAAAAAATATCGACGGCAGCTTTCTTTGAATTCTATTAACTATGATGAGCTTTGTAGTGATGAGTTTTGTGATCAAGATGAAGAATTAGAAGATGATGTTATTAATAGTTTTTGTCAGAAAAAGAACTCTGGGATCGAAGAAACTTTTACCATGTTTAGAAACTCAGATCTATGTTTTAAGGCTAAAACATCTGACCCACCTGTAAATTCTAGTCAATTATTACAACAGAAAGATGCTGAAATTTTACCAGTTTCCTGTGATTTATCTCCTTCAAACATTTCACCATTTTTAGCTAACGTATCAGAAACATCTGATTCATTAGATGTAAATGCTCAACAAAATGTTGTCAAAGATTGCAACCTCAAGCAGGCATCAAAACATTCCAGCAAAAACAGTTCATCTGAAACTAGTCCAGAAGTATTTTCTTCAGATGCATCACCTTTTGATTCAAAATACCACAAAGGGAAAATGAAAAGCGGAAGATCCGAAAGTTGCGGCGATGATGATAAATCGAAATCTAATGGCAAAAAATCTATATTCTCCATCTTGAATTTTGGAAAAGGTAACGTGTCAAAAGAAAAAGTGAAACAGAAATCAGGCAAAGATCTTTCTTCTTCACTTCCGAATGATATTGATTCCAGAACTACCTCGAGGTCCAAACCTTTCTCTCATTTGAAACTCGCCAAATCGAAGGAAAAAATTCCCAAGCCCAAAGCTAGATCGGCACCTCCCGAAGACGCCTCTGTAACACCTCCTGTGGAAGCTTCTTCAGCCATGGAAGAATTTTTGTCTCTCTCTGTAAATACTCCTGCAACCAAAATTATTCCCAAATATACTGTGTATAGAAATCCAGAAACAATGATTTCTACTTTCCCTGTTCATTTACCTGTTCCAAAATTAGAAAATGGACTTGCTCCTAAAGCATCTGGTAAGTTCATAAATTTCACCGAGCAGCTTTGTTGCGCTGAAATGGCCTGTCTGCTTTCCCTCCCCATTCCTGCTTTATATGTACCTTCTACTCTGCACTCCTGATTGAAATGCATGCAGAAGCCTTGAGAATGCAAACAGTGAATAAAATGAATAATTTTCCATTAAAACCAAAGCTTTTTTTGTTTTTCCACCTTTTTATTTGAAGTGAATATTTACTTGATACTAAAAATATTAAATTTTGTGGTTTATGTAACCAGTAATGGGTAGTCTTTTAATAAATCAAACATTTTTCACTTCGTCATGAATTCTACATAATGATAATTATTGTTGAAGATTTTTTGCAATCGTCTAATTCTCAAAATGTTTTACAAGTCTTTGCTTTAATGAATAGATATCTGTATATATAAGATGTAATTTTAGAATTACAATTGTTCAGAAGCAGTTTAGAGCTAAAACTGATTTCTTATGGAGAAATGTTTTTTGTAGTTACATATTGCTCTACTAGACTGCAACAATATAGACAAAGGAAACGTGTATGCTTAATAATTTATTTTTCCATATTTGATTAATCAATTTTGGATTTTAGTTACTTAATTTGCAAAGCTATTTATTAGTTGCATAAAACCAAATAAAATAAATTTTCAAAATTGTAATATTGAGAACTATCTCATGTCATTGCTAATTGATCTCCCATTGCTGGTATACATTTAGCTATCTGAAATATCTAACTGTTTTGCATGTCTTTGTTCATTCTAATATGTTCTAATTTTCAACTTTTTAGCACTGTGTTTTGTTTAATTTTATAAATTATTCTTTTAGTATGCACTTATAGTTTCTCTTAGTTATATGTTGCCTCTGTGTGTATGCGAGAAAGAATTAAGTTATATTCTGTACTCTCTTTACTTTTTAAACCTGTTTATTGTTTTTAGAGTATAGTTTAAATTGTTCGGCATGAAATTCAAATATTCATTTTTGACTTGAATTTTAAACCTATTAGTTGTATTGCCTGTTGAACCTGAAATTGTAATTATTTATGATAAGCATTTTTAAGCTGGAATTGGAATTAAACGTTGGAAGTTTTAAAAATTAGTAAATGAGGTTTTGAAGTTGTTCATATTTATAAAATAATAGGATACATTAGTAGATGTTAAGCCACAAGTTGTTGACCTTCAGGAGAAGCTTAGGCAGAACTAAGCAAATACTAAACTGCTCGTTACAGCATTCAGAGACTGCAGTTTCCCCCCTGTTGGAGATTATAAGTCAGAAATACCTTTGACAAAGCTAAAGGTAGTAAACCACTCATAGAAGCTGAGATTAACTTGACTCTAGTAGCTAAACTTAATTTTAGCAAACCACCTAAGTGTTTGTAGCTATGGCCAAGTGAAAGAATAAACAAGGTGATGAGCAATGAATTATCAGCCCTCACCTGCTTTGGCAAAACTACAAGTAAGCACCATGCAACTCATTAAGGCATCCAGAGACTGCAGTTTCACTGTTTTGAATTGTACAAACTATGTTTACAGACTCAAAACTGACATGCTAAATTTATATTCAGCTACCATTGATAATCAGTGTCGCCAAAAGCCAATACTGGCCCCTTATCTCTTTGGCCACCAAGGCCCCTCTCTCCCATAAAACTGAAAAAAACTATACTACTCTGATTCTGAGCCAGGTCCCTAGTTTCCGACTGGGCTTGACATGACCTCTCGTCGGCCCTAGTGAAAGTAATCTCAGCTTCTAAAAGAGGGTCACTACCTTCAGGTCTTCCATGGCTATTCCAAACTGATCATCCCCAACAGGGGTGATACAGCGGTCTCTGGATGCTGTAAGGAGCTGCTCAATACTTGCTTACTTTAATTAGTTTTACTGATGCAGTGAACTCATCTCCTAACATATCAGTTACATTTTTAGTTACAACATGGATTTCATATGAGGACATTTTCAACTCACCCTAAGTTTTTGTTCGTATAGTTAAATACCTGCCCCCCCCCCCCCCCATTTTTTTCATTAAACTTCTTGTACTAACTTAGTGCTAGATGCTTTAACATATGTACCATGCGATGTTGAATTCATTGTCATTCAAAACTTGAGAATTATAAACCGTGAAAAAGATAAAGGGAAAACATGAATTGTTTTGTTTATTTGATTGTTCATATTGTTGTTTACTTATTTGAGGGTGTTTATGCATTGCTATTTTATTGCCGGATTTGCAATAGTCATTTCTCAAACTTTTTTTTGCAGAAGACAGTTTTAGTGATGAAGATGATACTCAAGGTAGTAAAGCTGGTCACATTCCATGCCTTGATAAAAATGAAAAAGTATGTACTATTAGTTTATTTTTAAATTACCAACTGTAAGAACTGTGTCAGTGCGCACTTTCATTATAGCTAAGTACTGAGGAAAAAAGAAATGTATTGCTTCGTACTATACACAATTTTGAACACTTATTGCAATTGTGCATTGAAATATTTATGCTATCAGCAACTTCCAACTCTTTGAATTTAACTCCCAATACTTTGGATCACATTAAAACTTTTTTTTTCGTGGCTTTGTAAAAGGACTTCAAAATGCAATCGGTTGTGCCTCTAAGAACTGATTTGCCTGTGTATATTTTACAGACCTTTTTGCTTTCTCAAATATGTAGTGTTGCTACACAATAAAAATAATTTTATTAGGATACATATATATTTGATTCACATTAAAAATGGTTCCTATGTTGTTAATTTTGATGCGTAGAAACTTGTACCAAGTGTCAGCATGACGCATAAGTTTAAATTAATTTCTAACACTGCCCATATGAAATTGTTGTACCTCAGCGGCTCCCAAACTTTTTGAGCTGCGAAACCCTTAGTGCTTCACTTATACTTCAAGGGAGCAAGCCTTTGAGGAGCATGTGTGGTGATTTTGAGGAGCAATTTGAAAATTTGCAAAGCAGTTCAATATATTGTATAAAAATCAATAAAAATAACTAAACTAAAACCGCTTTATCTAAAACACTATTTCAATCTTTGAGTATAAGCATCTTTAATTTCCCATATTTTTGACATAATAGCTAAATATAAGCTTGAAAATGTTCCGCTGGGAAATGCGGAGCAAAATAACTTCTTTGCGGAGTTTCGCCATTTTTGCGGATCAATTCCGCAAAATGAGGAGCAGCTGGCAACCCTGTTTATATATTATCTGTTGATAATAATAGTAATTCAAACAAAACTTTTAAACTCTTGCAAATTGAATTTTTAGTTTCTCAATCAGTTTTTTTGGCTGTTACTTTTAAGTTTGCTATATCTTTCTTTTGTTACTAGTACTGTTACAATGTAGAATATTGTGTTTTAGAATTCTAATGAAAAAGAGAAAAAGGCTCAAAGAATTGTTCAGAAAGTTCAGAAGCAGCAAGTGCTGAAGCGTCTACGCAATGCTCAAGAGATACAGCGTAGACTGGAAGAACTTGAGATCCAACAAAAGGAATTAGAACAACAAGGGGTTGAGATTGAAAAAATACACAGGGGAGAGAGACACAGTAAGTGAATGTTCTACTTGAATTTCAATTTTCAGGTCTATTTCCTTTGGCATTCACACAGGAATTGTATTGATTCCGTCACTGAAAATTGCAAGAAATATAAAATGTGTCAATTTTAATTGTGGCTTATGATTATTGTGTGAAGAGCATTTGAAAACCGAAGAGCTCAAATGAAGAAATTTTTTTTCCTTTAATTTCTAATTTCTTATCGCCAATCCTCTACTGGTTAAATATTATCATTATCTTTTGAAAAATACATAATCTCTAGGAAAATGTTTTGCTGCTACACTTCTCTAATCCAAACTTAGTTATCTACCAAACAGGAGATTTCCCCCTCCCCCTTTTCTATAGAATATCAGCCAGTGTGTGTACTAATCATTTGAAATTTATTTTAAAAAGAAAAAAAATCAACAACATGAATCATTTGCCCCCCGCCCCCCCTCCCATTGGTGAAAGTGTTGTTGTTAATTTGTTTGTTTGGGAAGTATTCAGTAGGGCCATGATTTAACCAGGGTTCGTACGGGTTATGGAAATCGTGGAAAGTCATGGAAAAAAATAAGCGAATTTCAGACCTGGAAAAGTCATGGAAAATTGAAATTTTCATTGAAAGTCATGGAAATTTATTTCATGTCATGGAAAAATGTCTTGGACAAAGAGGAAGTAACAGTAACTAAAAGAGCATTAGAAATTTTGAATGATTTAACACTATAGCGCATAAAAGCTTTTAAAAGTGGAAAATTGAATGATCCCAAAATCATATCTGAATTTTGAAATCTCATTGCATCCACTTCTGTCGTAACTGCTTCAGGGTGGCGACAGATCAGGGAGATCAGGGAAAAGTCAGGGAACTTTATTAATCAGGAAAAAGTCAGGGAAATATCAGGGAATTTTGAAAAAATAACAAAAAATCAGGGAAAATTGATTTTATGAAGGAAAAAAATTTTTTTTTGCTTTACAAAATTAAGTATTTTAATTCCCTACGCATTTTCCGCCAATTATCTGCTCAAAAAAAAGTAAAATTAATGAGGTGTGATTATACACTGCCGCATATTTGTGCATTTTTTTCCCTCAACGTCAAAGTATTGAATCTTACTTATTCCCCACAGGATGAACTTCCTAAGATTGTTTCTGTGTCTGTTAGGTTGTTTATTTTACCTAGCTTAAAATTTCCTTTTACGCTTTCAATGCTACGTAAAATAAACAACCATACAGGCAAAGAGGAAGCCTTCATTAATGCCTTAGCTCCTTTGCCTTTATTCCATTGTCTCGAAGTAATTAGCATACTGTAATCAGAATTTCAAGAAGAAATCTTTGGTTTTTGAATTAATACTATAAAAGCTTAAAAATTATTACTTCTTCCTGTTTTTAATTTGATTGATAAAATTGAACTTTCAATTAAAAAAACTTTGTTTTTTGCCGTTATATTATTTGTTATCACCGCAGATTATAAAGGTTTTCTTTTCTTTGAACTTAAGTGATTCTTTTATTTTATAACCAAGTTGTATTCTTCTTTTATATATTTTGAAATTAACTAATTGCTTTTTTATTTCTTTTTTCCCCCTTGCATTTCAAAGTTGTTTGTTACAAAAGCGATGTAAGATTTTTTTTTTCATTACATACTGAAATCATTTGAAATAGAGTTAACTAAGTAACTTAAGTAAATATCTTTATTTTTTTATTGTTAAAATGCTGTATTCATTCATTAAAATCTATGTTCTTGATTAGTGAAAAGCTCCATATGAATGGATGTCAAATGGTTTCATCTGTTTTGCATAAATATGTCAATTAGTTATATAAGAATAACTACATTACTTCTATTATTTCACTATTGCTTGTTATTCTTGCAACAATTATTATACTGTTTGAAAATTTAGTTCAAAATAATTTCAATTACTTTTTAGTTCTATCATAAATACACATATGTTTTTAAGAGTGATTTTAATAGTTTCTTAAAATTCTTATGCTAAGTGGTTTCTGGAAGTAAAGTTTTTTTTTTTTTAATTCTCTATAATCTTTCCATTGTAGAAGAATTTAATATTCTATTTTGTAGGGGGTTTTTTCCCCAAAAAAAAATGACTTGATATGTTTTTTTTAACCATTTTATCAAAAAAGTAGCATTTTTTTAAAAATATACCTTTAGTTCAACAACTTTACACAACTTAAAACGTTTAAAGTACTGCATTTTATACAAACATACAATGGATTTCAAGTAGAGCAAAGAAAGAAAACCATTATCATTGGTAACGTAAATCAGGGAAATTTGGTGAACTTAATCAGGGAAATCAGGGAAAAGTCAGGGAACTTTTTTTCACAGTTCCTGTTGCCACTCTGTGCTTTCTTTTTTTGCAATGTGATTTTTCTGCTTGGACATCATTGATTTTGAATAAACTGTTAATTTCAACACTTCTTAGGTTTCATATGATGAAGACAAATAAGAATAGTTTAGTTTTTTAAGTGTACACTTCTATTTTTTCCATTACGAGTAAGTGCTTCAATGAGGCTGTGGCATTTATGTCGAAGTTTTGTTAAGGCTTATTTCCAAAAACTAGTAAATTTGAGATTAAATAGTGCTATTCTTTTCGTGTAACAAGGTCATGAAAATTTTCATTGAAGTCATGAAAAAGTCATGGAATTTTTTCATCCAAATAGAGTATGAACCCTGTTTAACATATAAAAGTTTTCTGAATCGGCTAGATTTTTCCTTGTGGCTACCTAAACAATTTATTAAATAAGGTGCAATGCTTTTTATGCTTTCCTATGAAAATAAGCAGTAATGCATTTTGTGTTACTTTCCTCTTTGATAATAGATTTGAAAACCATTTATTTACTGCTTTATGTATTATCCGTAGGAGATGGCAGCAAAGGAGAAGCTGAGCTGATGCAGGAATGGTACACTCTCATCCATTCAAAAAACAAAATAGTGAGAGAAGAGCAGGAACTAATGATTCGGTTTGTTTCACTCTTTCTGTTTTTTATTTCAATTTTGTCACAATTAAAAGATATTCAAATATTTTTTATTATCTTTTATGATAGGGAATACAGTTGGTTCTCTTTTTAACGACTTTCTCAATTAATTCCTTTGAAATTATTTTTATATTTATTATTTCTTAATTTTGAACAGCTATATAATATTTTAAGGATGTTTACTTTTTTTTCTTCAGTTTTTATGCAGAAAGATGCAATTAACATTATTAAAATATGCTTGAAGCAGTTTAAAATAGAATTGTGTTAAAGTTACCCTGCCTGAAGAAATACAGTCAAGTACCACTTGTACCATTTTGAAGGGACTGTATGAAAAAATGTATTAATGAAAAAAATTATAAGTATACATTAATATGTATTGGACTCCGCAGGGACAAATTGGAAAAAAAGGTATAAAAGAGAAACGTATATAACGATGCTTCACTGTAATTGTCAATTTTATATTTTATCTTTTGCATAAGAGAAAAATTATTCATTGAGAAGTGGCATACAGTTGGTTATCTGTTTAACGATTTTCTCTATTTAAAGAAGATTTTTCACTGTCCCGGATGCTCCACTGTAGTTTTAGAAGCATTCTATTTAAGGTTGCATTTTACTCAAGGACAATTATTTGTGGTCCTTTGAAAGTCTTAAAATAGAGAATCAACTGGATTTGTCAAATCTTAGACATTAAAGTACAGAAGAGGAGTCAGCCCACCTTAAATTTTTACAAAGATATTTTTTTTGTATGGTGAAATCTTTGACCTGAACCTCCGTTTCTTTCATTGTACAGGTTAAAAGATCTGGAATTAGAAGATCGACATAGCAAACTACAGCAAGATATGCGAGAAAGAATGGCTCATAGTAAGTGTTTCCATAAAATTTTTGTTAATATTCATTATTTTGAAATTTTTGCCTTTTTCATAGAATAAGTTCTC
Organism: Uloborus diversus; assembly: GCF_026930045.1. NCBI lineage: Eukaryota > Metazoa > Arthropoda > Arachnida > Araneae > Uloboridae > Uloborus > Uloborus diversus. Next base: position 154,509,950 of record NC_072739.1, read on the forward strand.
CCCGATTTATATGAAAAAAATAGTTCTTAGCCAGAATATATATTACTTATACCTTAAACATTTAATAAAATATTCTCTACTAAATAGCATATTATGTACAAAAAAAAGAAAGAAGATAAATCCCCAAATAATATTCAGAAGGAGAAACTTTCACCTCAAAACAGAAACAAAACTTTATTTAGTCACAGTCGAGAAAAAGAAGCTAATTTAAAATGAGATTGCGCAAATGATAATATTTGAGGTATGAAATTCTGTTCCATTAGGCTTAAAAATGCTTTTTATTTTTCCCAGTGAGTTTACAGCCTTGTTTTCTTTTTTTTCTTTCTTTCTTTTCTTTCTTTTTTTTTATTCAAAGTAATTAAATCGATTTCAGGGGTAATTTTTGCAGTTTTTCGAATGGCTCTAAATTTGAACTGATTGGATAATTATTTCGGGTAAAAAGAGCCATTTAATGCTATTTTTGGGCCCTAAAATGAAAATTAGAATGGTCTGGTTCTTTTTTGGCATTTGAAAACACCTCTACGTTCCTTCTCGGATGCTCAAGTACCTCCCTGCCAAATTTGGTCCAAATCCGACGTAAACTGTGGATTTCTATAGGGAACATACACACATATATATTCTGATTTATTTATATAGATTTTACTCTGCCCTTCATTCCCTACTTAATTTTATAGGAACTTTTTGAAATGGTCCATAATCTCTTATTTGATTTTCTCAAATTAATATTTTCTGTACTAGATCATTATGCAACAGTACAAATGATTTAAATGATAATATACTTTTTATGATATGCAAGCAACAAAAGTTTTAACATTTGTGTTAAAACTTTTGTTGGTTCTTTTGCTAATAATAAATATATTTATCCCAGTTTAAATAAATCAGTTTTCATAAGGATTTATTTATTTTAGGTTCTCAAAAAGATCCAACTCAAATTATGGAGGAAGGTAGAATATTGGCCGAAATGTTAGAAATTGTCGAGAAACGAGATGAACTTGTTGCTATGCTAGAACAACTTAGGCTCAGGTAAGGGAAAATGAATAAAAAAATTCTTTGTTCTTCATTTATAGCTTTATATCCTAGCTTTTATCTTCACATTTCAAGATGAAGCCATACCATTTTTGCAGACCTCTTGATAGTGAACTGAAATAATTTTAGCAACTAGTGTAAAGATACACTCAGCCCTTTTTTGCCTGTAGTTCTGTTAAAGTTCTTTCAAAAGTGACAAATTAGAGATGAGTGCCAGTCTTTGGCTGTTATAACGATTTGCTCGATATTTTGCTTGCAACCTTTGTTAAATTGTAGAACCCTGTTATGGTGCGGGTGTTAGGGGATATGTTTGGTATGTTATAACATAAAGACTGTTGAAAAACCTTTTCCTGACTTAACATAACTTAACAAGAGTAACTCAATACTCAGTTGTAAAACTGAAATAAGAGGTTTCATATTGTATTATGTGCTGTATAAACTGCTGTAGAGATAATGTTAATTAATTGCATATAGACAATAATACTCGAGAGCGGAGTGCTAATAGAATAAATTGTAGTTCAAAGGTTAAAGTTTCTCTTAGATCCCTCAAACTCATATCAATAGCACAACCTTAAGGCAAGCTTGTTTGCAAGTTGCTTGTTGTTAAGCCTTTGTTCTGATACAAAAGGGGCTTAAAATCAAAGTCTCATCAGTGATACGATTAATAAGATTATTAATCTAGTGTTGTGAAAAGGGGGGGGGGGAGATCTCGAGAAAAAGGGGTAGACTTGGAAGTGAGAAATGCTTTTCTCAAAAGAGAATGTTTTAAGCCTCTTCTCATGCCCTCACTCAGACTGGAGAATGGGTTTACTTTTCTGAACTTCTACAGAATTTGGAATACAAAGGTAGGTAAAGTTATAAAAGAAGTAACAGAAATATGACTAGTCTTCTTGTTTCTTCCCAAGCAGCTAAAAATTGTTTGATCTTTTGAATTTTTTGAACCTAGTGTAGGGCGTAATGTATTCATAATCATATGAAAGCTGTGAATGCCTGATTTCTGACAGTGTCCAATGTCTGGAGAAAAAGTTTGAGCTATTACACACAATTTTGAAATCAAATTACTGATACTACCTACATATAAAAGATTAAGAAAGCTTGAAGGGATGAGAATCAGGATTATAGCACAATAGTACTTTATCTGTATGGGTATGGGTCTTCTGCTAGAATGTTTGTTCACTCGAAAGAGATGGGGGTTTTCTACTTAATTTTAGCTACAACAGAAGTGCAAATAAATGAATCAGCTCAAAATGACAATGATGAAGTTGGTTTCAAATATGGAGGGACATGACAGTAACTGCATTCTATTAGATTCGGTGGTCTTACTGAATCTTTATCGACAGTTTAATTATAAATATGATAACAGCTACTAGTAACATAATTGAAACAATATTTAATTATTAAATATTTAAAATCAAAAATATTTTCATGGCATAACTAATATGTAAATTTAAACAGTAGTATCTCATTTTTCTTTTTTAGCATTATTTTATTATTATTAATGTTTTCATGCTGTTAGTCCTGCTTAATTGGGTAACAGATGAATAAATATCCTGCTTATAGGAATAAAGTTTTCTGGAACTGAATATTAGCATAGCGAAAGATTAGTCAAGGCTCAGTGTTAATGATCCCTGTTTAATCGAATAATTTTATCCGGATAATCCAATAAGACTATGCTTTTGTAAATCTTTTTGCTAAGAAAAATTGAGTAAATTCTAAAAGAACAAAAACTGAAAGACTTTTAAGGACAAAACTGAAAGACTTAAGTGGAGGCATGAAGTGGAAAGTAAAAGTAATACTTCTCAAGTTAACACAACTGACAAAATAGCCTTTGGTCAGGGAATAATTAAACATCTAAGTGGGGATTATAATGTTCTTTATAGTTTGGAAAAGGAGATAGATACATAAGTGCTTTGAAAACATTTGAAGCAAACAATAATCAATTATTGTTCAAAAAGTAATGCAGGGAAGAGAGCGGAGTGCTAAAATGAAGATTTTTAATTTTAAGTTCAAAGTTAGTTCAATTAAGAAACAATTTTCTCTGTATTTATAATAACATACATTTAATTAGTGTGTTATTTTGCTCATTATTGAGCTTATTTCAAAAACTTTTTACCACTAACATTCATTACTTGTTTTATAAATAACTGGATTTACTAACTTTTTAAATTTTTGGTAAGGCAAAGAACATTTCCCCACATAATCGAGTATTATGTGTTGGAACTGACATTAAGCTGTCCAGACAGAATAGAAATTTAAATTACAGACATGAATTTAAAAAAAATAAAAATTTAAAAAAAATTCAAATAAAAGCAGCATAAATGTCTTACTGCTGAAAAGCTACTCATTTATAACTTGCGGAGGAATGACATGAAAATACAACTGACTGACAACTTTACTCTAGCTCGGTCATTATAGCAACATAGCAACATATATCGGCCAACATAGCAAATTACAAAACCTTTTTAGTGAAGACTTATAAAAGAAATTCTGGTTATTGCAGGGGTCGAAGTAGTCCTATATTTCCTATATTTTCAAAAAAACCCATCAAAATCGTCCTATATTTCCTATATTTTTGAAAAATGTCCTATATTTCCTATATTCCCATTTTTTACCCAATATATCTTTTAAAAGGAACAGTAAATAAACTTTCTGACATCGGATTTTTGCTGAAAGTACGTGCCCAAACTAATTTCAAATTCTAAAACTCGGGAAGATTTCGATAGTTGGGAATCTGGCGATCATTCTTAATTGGCGTCAGTTTTTGGCTCCACCACCTGTACAAGAGGTATTTTTCATTGCAAATCTAAACAAAGAGAAAGGAAACATCTATTCACATAGGGTTACTATAAATCAGCAGGATTTTCAAAATAAAATTATTTACGCCAAAAATAAGACAACTGCGCCAGATTCCCATTTATCGAAATATCCCCAAAAACTCAACTGAGTAAATCCTACGACAGGCATCTTCTCTCTTTGGCTACAGCAATGTGACGTCACTCTATAGTGGGTGGAGTTTCGAGAACTAAATCTGTAGTTGGTTTTAGAATTTTGCGTTTGGGGGGGGGGGCAACCAGCCGTTTGTTTTGTTTTCCATCATGGTTTTCGTTGGTATATTTTGTGTTCAGTGTATTTTCTAAACGGAATGTTTTAATATTCTTTTTGCAATCTTTTCTTTTTGTGGAATTTTGGGATCGTGGAATGTTAGTTCCTTATGATGTTAAAACGTAGTTTGTTGTAATAAGTGGAATTATAATTGCGAAATTGCATCGCTTAACAAAATTTCGTGTGGATAGGTTGAACCAGGAGGACATTAATTGTACAAATTTTGGTGCAAGGTGCATTAAAGAAAAAGATGATTTTACCGCTTTTTGCCATTTTTGCAACTGTTCAGTGCTCATAAGCAATAGTGGATTTTCGCAATTGAGGCTGCATACTAAAACATTCAAGCATAAAGAAAATTCTGAAAAACGTCAGAAGGATCCTTCCCAGGCTCTGTTTGTTCTTTATACAAGTGGTAAAGGGTTCAGTTTAGATACAAAACCAAGGAACAGTGGAATTAGTACTTGCAGACCCCGAAGTGGTTTTTCGGGGGGGAAAAGTAGGAAATAAGGAGTAAAAAATTTTAAAAGTAGGAAAAGTAGGGAAAAAATCACTTAAAAAAGTAGGAAAAAATAGGAAGAGATAGGACTGAACCAGGGGTGCCCATCCCCCCCAAGCTCAATGACGCAAAATCCCCCCCCCCCCCCAAAAATTTTCTCGCTTTCGAATCGGGTTAAATATAAGTTTTTAGAGTGTTTAATTTTCAGTCAAATTCATGGGGGGGGGGGAATTGAACTGAAATATAGTTGGATTTTTGACCTGCCTTGCTTTCCGAAATTTTATAAGGTGCACCTTGAGTAAACAAGTTTTGGGTACCCCTGAAATTTGCAACACCTTATTTTTTTTTCAAACGTATGAACAATTACATGAAGAGTGGATTCAACTTTCTGGCTTGGGATGGAGTCATTACTAGATGTATACAATATGAACCTATACAATATGAATCTTATTTTATTGTCACTAAGATAGGGGATCCGGAGGTTTCTCCTCCGGAAAATTTTCGAAATTGTAGTTTTTAAACCACAGTTTTAGACGATCTCTGGTAATGTTTGGGGAATAAAAGGTTTGGTGTGCCCTTCCCGGCAATTTTTCAATATTGAAACTTTAAAAGCGCAATTATAGATAGTTTAACGTTGTGTGAAAGAGGGCTTTCCTTTGTTTTCAAAATTGTGATTCTAAAAACGCAGTTTTAGACTATCTGTGGTAATGTTAGGGAAAGAAGAGATCCTAGGGCTTGCCCCACGAAAATTTTCAAAATTAAAGTCTTAAAAACACTATCTATGGTTGGGGGAAAAGCAGTTTTCTGAAATTGAAGCTCTAAAATCGCAATTGTAGCTGACCTTTGTGACGTTAAGAAAACGAGTTTTCGGAAGTTCTCCCGGAATTTTCTCGAAATTGAAGCCCTGAAAACCAAATTTAACACGATTCTTTGATCATGTTGACGAGAGTAGGGGGGAAGGGAGAGGCGAGCTCACTTATAAATTTTTGAGCTTGTAGCTTCAAAAATGCAGATTTGATAGATCTGGATAATGTTAGTAGAAGGTGAATTACGGTGCCATTCCCCCGGCAATTATTTGAATTTGATACTCCAAAAATGCAATTCTAGGCTTGTCTTTGATCGTGTTAAGGAAAGAGGGGGAATTCAGGAGCTCTCTCCTATAAATTTTTCCAAATTGCAGTCCGACAAACGCAGTTTTAGATGACTCTTGATGATAAAGAGTGCGTTATTCTGGCGCTACAGTGGGGGGCGCTCTCCTGGAAGTTTTCCAAAATTGAAGTTGCATCATCCAAAAAAGATGGACGCCATGACAGATATGTTTCGGAAATCCTCAAAAATGAATTCAGCTATTCAGCAAACATCGAAAATCAGAACTCGAGAAATTTAATGAATCAAATATCCTTCTATACATGTCAGATATAGAAGAAAGTAAATATGATTTACGAAACATAATTTAAACACCTGAAGAACAGATTGTTCTACCTCCAACAGCGGAAACCAACATCACTGAAAGTTTTAATAAAAATCATCTAATGATAAATTGAAACAACCAGTTTAAAAATGGTAGAGAAGATGGGAGTAAAGTGAAATGAAAAATTCTTCACAAGCTTAAGCTCGTTAATGAAGAAAATATATTAATTGTAAATTGGAAGAATAAAAAATATGTTATTCACAAACTTCAAAACTAGTTCTTAACGATTGTCGAGGTGCAAATGAATCAATGGAAAACTAGAGCATACTGGTCAGAATTATTACAAACAATAAAACATTTTTGACCTCTCTCCCTCTCATCATTTTTTCACACGCATTCATCATGCAGAATTGTGCTACATCCAGAAAATTTATAAAAAATTGAAAAGAAATCAAATCGTCTGATCCGGCTTTGAAACGGACACCAACTCCATGCCGTCTGTGATGTTCCCTTCATTGAAAAAGAGACACGGTCATTGTGGCCCGTTAATTGCTTCAAACGAATGTTCCAATATGCAGAGAGAGAGAGAGAGAAGATTTGGCTTCTGGTTTAGCAGGGATAGTCATATTACTAGACCTTAGTACTAGTAATATAAATTTAATCATAAGGATAATTTTCAGTCAGAATTAGGGAATGTCGGAGGGCTACCTTCTCGCATTATTTCGAAATTGAAGGCATAAAACGCAGTTTTAGACTATATTTTAAGTTTGGGAGGAAGGGGAGAGGAGGTTCATGATAGCCTCTCCCGATAATTTTTCCAAATTTAAGTTCTCAACACAATCGTACGTTATATTTAATTACGTTCAAAAGAGATGGTCCGGGGCTCACCCCCGGGAGTTTTTAAGATTGTTTTTGAAAAACAGTTTTTACACGACCTATGGTGATGTTGAGGGAGGAAGAGACTTGGGGTCATTGTTCTATAATTTTTCAAAATGCAAACTTTAAGCACGCATTCCCAATTGTGAATTATTTGTGATTGTGACACGTAAAGGGGGGTCTGGGGGCTCTCCTCCGGGAAAAACCTGAAAATTGTAGTTTGAAAAATGCAGTTTTAGATTATCTATGGTGATATTAAGGGGAAGAGAGATGCGTCCCCCACACAATTTTTTTTTGAAATTTTGAAGCCTTAAAAACGCGATTGTAGACTTTTTTTTTTTTTGTTAAAATTTAGTGCACCATCAGTTTCTTGATATTAAAGCCCCGAAAACGTAATTTTAGTCAACCTTCAGTGAAAGGGGGAAGGGGGAGTTTTGAAGGGGCTCGAGACCAGAAATGTTTCGCAATTGAAGCACTAAAAGTGAGATTTAAGACATTTTTTGATGATGTTGACGAGCGAGAGAGAAGGGGGGGGGGGCATTCTCTCGAAAAAATTTCGATCTGTTGAAACCGCAGTTTTGGAAGATTTTTGTTAATGTTAATGGGTGGAGAGATTCGGAGTCCTTCCCTGGCAAATTTTGAAAAATTGAAATTCAATATTAACACAATCGTAGACGATTTTAAATACTGTTAGAGGAGTAGAAGGTTTTGGAGATCTCTCCCGAAAATTTTTCTGAATTGAAACCTTAACAATGAAATTTTTGAGGATCTTCGGTAATATTTAGAGAACGACAGTTTCGGGACATCTCAGGAAGTTTTTAAAGTCCAAAAGATGAAATTTATTCGACCTTGAATGATGATGAATGATTAATTGAGAGGGCGTTTCTCGGAGGTTACGTTAAGAGCACTCTCACGGCTTTCGAAATTTCAGTCTTAAATACTTAGGTGATGTAGGCCATCTTTAATGACGTTAGGGTAAGGGATGGGGTTTGAGAACGTTTTCCCGGGACTTTTTCAAAACCTAAGTTTTAAAAACACACTTCCAGGATAGCTTTGGGGACGTAAGAAGAATGGTTTGGAGTTCCCCACTCTTCCTTTCAGTTTGGCTACGTCCCTCCTATCTTCGTTGTGAATTTCAATAATTGATAAACATATTGTGGTAATTTTTTTTCCCCAATTTTCCTTTGCCAAACACGATTATTTGCTTGGATTTTCCATAATAAAGTTTTCAATTTCCCGCTTAATAGACTTAAATTTCAATTTCCCGCTAAGAAAACAAAAATGTTTTCTTGCAATACAAGCGTTTGCGGCCTTAGAAAAAGGACTTTTAACATTTTGAACGGATGTGGTAATTTTCTGCGATACCTTAGGTCCCTATTCCACTTCATTTTATTTTAAATATGCCACCTGCATCTCTTCATCAAACTTTGATTTACTTACGATTGAAAATACTAACACTTTCCGCTCCTGTTGTCATTAACTGCGATACAAAAAGAAAAGTAAATATTAATTTAATTTTAGTTTAAAATAATCAGCAGCTGACATGCATTCTTGCATAAACAGGGGCATATGTTTGAATTTGAAAAACAAAAGGAAAAAGACTGAAAATGCAGAACTAAAATAAATTTGTTCTTAAATATGGGACATAAAATTCATAATAAAATAATTAAACTAAATAAATAACGAAATAGGTAAACTAAAAGGTTTGTATTATGTTACATATTTTTAGCATTCAACAAAATTTTTCTTTCAGGAACGTCATTTAGGGAGGTCGGTGAGGTCAATTTCTCCCCTCCCTGGCTTTAGAAAATTAATGCGTAACTATAAAAGTTTGCGTGGTTTTTATTATTTTCAGACAAAATTTGCATTCAGTATACATACTTCGCTAGCCATCCCGAGGGAAAAGTCAAAATGACGGGCCAGTTTTAATTTTAATCAAGAAATAAAAACGAATATTGTTTTATTGGTTTGATGATTTTTTACCTCCTTCTTCCAAAATTTTTGTCACGGAACAAAAAGGAAAAAATCAATGCATGGTAAACACAACATTTTTACTCAATCCTCACCATACAACAATAATATTCATCTGGAAATTGTTCACGAAATTGAGAGTGGGGGGGGGGGGGAGCAACTCCTCGATATTGATGATATATCAGATTAGAAAATACCCATTAAAAAGAAAAAAAAATACAGTACATATTTGCTTTTGGTGTAACCCCTCCCCTCCCCACCCAAATTTTAAAAATGTGAAGAAATAAAAACGGAATCTCGCACTCAAATTGATTTCCGATTTTTCTCCAAAAATCGGGAACGTTTTGCCCATTTAGGTTTTGCCGAGGTTTTTTTTTTTTTTTTTGCAAATACACTCTTTGCAAGGAAAGAAACTGAAATTTTATAAACTATTTTTTCATGTTTCCTGTTTAGAATGAACAATAATCATATTCATGTATGAAAAAGGTTAGTTTCTGCAATTATTTTTGAAGTGTTCCGTTTTTGCGAATTTTTGTTACATGTCACTTTTATTTTGTAATAACATCAAGAAAATATGTACAGTGTACAGGTTTTTCATTTTTTGCTTCCTTACGTTCCTTTTAAGGTTTTACATTGCCTTTCTGTTTAAATAGAGCTCCATTTCCCTTGTTATCATCTATACGAAAAATTGGTGAATGGGAAATTCTGCTTTTCCCGCACTTTTCGAACAGTCGGCCGTTTACTTTAATTAAAGCTTCTAAATGACGGGTAAGTAATATATAATTGCATCAGAATGTGCTGGTATCCATTTATTTATTGTTTCGTTAAAACAGTAGGACTGAAGTCGGGGCGATAAAAAGAAAAGTCGATCATAAACGCAGCAACGGTAAAAAAGTCACTTGCGAAAATTTAACTTTTAAACACGCAGACGCCGCGGCGTTCCTTCCAGAAATTACTGTAGTCAATCAATGAAAAGTTCAGGATCCGCTTGTTTCTTTTGCTTTTCAAAATTGAAACATGCAAAAAATTATCGGTGCGGCATTGTAAAAATAAGAATCAATGCACAATAAGAAGTGCTATACTGAAGAAAGAAAAAGTAGGAAAAAAAAGGAAAAAGTAGGAAAATAAGGAGAGAGCTCTAAAAAATAGGAAAAAGTAGGAAAAATAGGAACTCTTCGGGGTCTGTACTTGGGTCATGAGTGAGAAAGAAAAAATAAAAACTATCTTTGTTCAAATTTTGTTTAGTTTTTTACTGTAAAGTACACTTTTTTCAAAAATTATTCTTTCAACTACAAGAAATTCATTTCAGATGTAAGTTATAATTTTGTTTAAGGGTTTTTTTTTTAACAAAATCATTGATAAGAATAACTAAATAATATATGATCTGTATTATTTTATTTTCATAGCAAAATTATTCATATAATGTGTCCTATATTTGTCCTATATTTTTTGTGGAAATGTCCTATATGGGACAAGTCGGTCACTTCTACCCCTGTTATTGAAACCTTTTGGTTACTTTAAGGCAAAGTTATGCCAATTTATGTGTGTAATTTGCTTATAAATATGTCTGTATGTGTATCATGCATAAAACAATGCATTGTTCTTTTAGGGAAGTGGAAGAAGAAAAGAACTTAAATTCAGAGGTTTTCTCGAAAGGAATGAAGTCTCCTTTATCACCAAGTGAAAAAAGCTGAAAACAAAAAAACTCTAGTTGTCATTGTGTACTACTTTTGTGAGAGCTTCTGTGCAACTGCTTACTCTATAACACTTACAGAATAGCAACTGCTTGTCAAGAAGCAAGAGAGATTATATTTTATGAAGAGAATTCCGGACTATTGGACTAATGCTCGATACAAGGTGAACAAAGAAATTGCATTCAGTTATTCATTCCTATTAATTGTAGAAAGTGTGTCATTAGAACATTAAGTGCATTGAAAGCCTTTGCACCGGCCAAGTTTATATTTTTAACATGCCTAATATGTTTAAACCGCAGTGCCGTAGGAAAGTAGCGTGACCGTAGGGATGTTTTCTCAAACAGTTGTATTGTTATTTAATGAACTAATATATTTCCCTTTACCTCTAACTTATAAGGGCCATTATACGAAAGAGCCGTCATAGTTCATCTATTTCATCAAAAAATAATAGTTTTAAAAGGTGATAAGGTAATGAACAAAATATAACAATAATTTCTCAAGCTACAAAATTTTGTTCATTACCCTTTTAAATTATTACTTTTAGTAAAATATGTGAGCTGCACATGCAGAATAAAATGTGTTTTTCCGTGGAATGGCCCAAAGTATCGAAACTATAAGTTGATTTGGGTTTTTATCGAGTCTTTACAAAATAAATATAGAATTTTTATGATAAATATAAGAAATATTTAAATGCAATTTAAAATACATATTCTTGAAACACTTCATAGATTGTTGCAGCCATTACCTAGAATAATTTCATAATTTTATCAATATTTTGTAATTTTTTCTATGCACAGTATAGAACTATTTGATACGCACCAAATTTTATAATTCTATACCTATAAAATAAGTAGAATTTCTCCTTTGTTTCTGTTGTATTTTGATTTTTACAATGATATTATTTCATTTGTTACCAAGATTCAAAACAATCATGTAGAATTCTATACATAAACTGAATGTTTAAAGCTCAAATATTTTTTATACAGTCATTAAAATTTAGCCAAATGTTACATAAATAATGTTTTCAGAAGTACATTTTATGAGTTTCACTAACTGCTTAATTTTCTAGTCTATAACCTGCATTCGAATAATGTTCAGTACTAAAATATTTTGTTAAATGATGTGCTAAGATGGTTTAATTTCTATTTACTAATCAACTTGTCATTCCAGAACATTCTCCCACAATTACGAAATTAATATATTATCCATCCATATTATTTCATTGTTGTGCATCAGTTTCATCACCAGTGCATCTTGATCAATTGAGTTATATTTTAACTACCTACATTTAGTACAACCATAACAGAATTTGTCAATCTTTCTTTTTCTAATTTAGCATAAGAAAAAGAGCAATTACAAGTTTTGAATAGTGAAATATATTGATTCTATTATTTGAGATTGTTCCACTTCAATTACAGTAAAACCTCTCGGAAGCGACAACCTCTAATTCCTGTAAAAATCAGCCTTTAAAGAAGGTGAACTGGTTATTGGAAGTTGCTTTAAACTTGTTAATATCATTCGACACATGCTTTAAGTTAAAAAGCAAAGAATTTAATACATTTTAACAAAAAAAAAAAAACGCAGTTGGACAGTTGTCCAATATTTTTGGACTTACTGTTAGTTACGTAAATGGTTTATTTATATATTTATTTATTAGTTTTAAGGAAGAAAACTCGTGTTTTGACAGGATGGGGGGGGGGGGGTGCATCTGTAGTGGTCACTTAATAGAGAGAATTTACCAAGTGAATGAATGGGAGAAATTTCTGATCCCTTAAACTGTGGACGTGTGAAGAGGTGGTCAGTTGGAGAGGTTTCATTGTACTTATGTAAGTTGCAATTCTGATTAACACATAATGTGGTAGGAATTTCTCTTTCCTAAGAAGAAATCGTATGCACTGAAATTATACGTACTGTTGCATTATTTATGTTAAATGTTTCCGAAAATTAAAACATGCAGATTTCATAGGCTTGAAAATGTTAAATGGCAACTTTATTTATATTACCTTTTTTCTTTTCCTTTTTTATGGTGAACAGTAAAAATATTGTTCTCCTGAAACGTTTTCAAGAAATGTATCTTAATTACATGCAATTATAATCCTAGAGGATTAAAATATTCTTTTAAGTTTTCAAGTGCAATATATCAAACGTGTCACTCTATTGCATAATATAATTTTACCTACTCGCATTTAGTTGATTTAAATTATAAATCATGTGCTTCCTGTTGAATGTTATTGTTTGCAAATTTTATTGGGTTTTTTTATGATTTCATTCATTGCTCATACTTGTTAAATCAATTTGAAAAACTTGCACTTTTTAATTGCTACACAAATGTATAAGCATTTTAACTTATAACTGGTCTAACTGGTGTTAGAAGGACAAAGGAATAGGAAGTTCTTAGGTATTGTTACACAATTAAGTGTCAATAAAGACACTGAATCTAGAAGAAAGGATATAAAAACACTTTTATAATACTATATTTTAATAAGTTTCATTATTTTATATATTAATAATTAAAACATGTCATTGTTCGTAATTTATTTTCTTTGCCTCTCTTATGTCTTGTGGTAAAAAATCCTGATATTTATCAACCATTTCTCTGTCCCTAGTTTAAATCTTTAGTTTGTATGAAAATACTTGAGTCATTGTATCAAATTCCTTCATGTTATTTAAGTTCATAATAGGGAGTTTAAAAATTTATAGCTTTTAACATTTTGTCATATTTTACTATGCATTGAATTCAAATACAGAAGCTGGTTGCTACTTAACCAATATCATTATCAAGAAAACTCTAATAAACTTCTCTTTTCTGCAACTCAAGTTAATTTTTTAAGATACAGTAGACCTGTGTTTAAGTAAATACAGACTATTTAACAGAAATATATTCTGTTCTTGCAAAAAAAAAGTTTTCCACATCATCTAATGAATGGCAGTGAGGATGGTTGAGACTACATTCAACAGTACTCTATATCGTCCACACCATTCTCTATCATATTTACTTTGTCCTCACTATGTGTTTAAAAAAAAACACTTATTGTAAAATTTCAAAAATTGTACAACATGTTTTAAATATTGGGAAAAGCATAGCCTTGGAGTTTGTGATATGTATAATCTCTGTACCATATATTGTATTTCTAAGAAAAGAGTATAACTAGCATTTTGCCATTTTGCTTCCAAGCCATCTTTTCGTGACTTAAATAATTGTTTGCTTTACATTGTATTTCATTTGGAATTTTCTGTTGTAGTTATTTGTCTTGGCTGAAAAAAAGCCCAAGATGTGTGATAATGAAGAAATTAAAATATCTTTTAACTATTTTTCGTTGTTTCTTTTTCTTAAAATATTTGTTATGGGAAAAGTAGTATTGTCAACTGAAAATTATGCAAGTAGATTTTTTTTCTAAAGATGCACCACATATTCAATAACTAATCAGTATCTGACCGATTTTTAACAATTCAGCTCTCCCACTTCAAACTGGTTATCCAAGAGCTTTAATGCAGGTTATTTGATATTGATGGGGGAGGGGGGGGGAGGGAATCCAGAAATTTTTCAATTAAAAAAATCCATTTATAGGATGCTTGCTTGTAAGATTGACTTAAATGTTTTGGAGTTTTCTGGTGATTTGGAGGAAATAGAAGTTGCAATGGGCATAAGCAATTTTCTCAGCACTTAAAAAATGGTAAGGATCATTTGTTATATTAATTTGATGTTATGTGTTGGCGAGCTTGGCTTCAGTGTCTATGACTAACTACTCTCTTCTCAGTTTTATATCATGCATTTACTTTTAAGTAGTTACAAAATCTTCTGAATAACCCCTTTGCTGTTTTTTGCTAGTTGAACTTTACCAAAACGTTTGTTACTATGCATTCATATAAGTGAATCCTCATGTGGAATAAGTAAAAATTAGCCAGAAAACACCTTTAAGTCCTGTAGTTTTCAATAAAAATAGGAGAGAAAAGTATGACATTAGATAACTGGACATCAGTATTTTCATGTTTACATACTTTTTTTTTTTTTTTTTTTTCAAAATTTCCACCTTATATATTGAGGCTGGAATATGCATTGTAGAATGTGTGGCAAAACTTAAAATTTTTTTATCCTAGCATCACGCTAAACTTCTCAATCTTATTTCGCAAAAACCATGGACTAAAAGTAAAAGCAGCACTTTTATGTGCTTCAATAGCTGTGCAGAGTTTATGTGAACTTGCTTTTGCAGGGCTTGGATGGTCTGTACATATTTCAGACTTTATAGTCGTCCTAATATTTTTGATTTTTACTTCCTTTTACAAGAAAGGAAGTATTGTATTTGCGAAAAAATTTCACTCAAAAATTGGCCTTAATTCCCATTTTGCTCACCATAAATGAATGTTAAGTTTTTTTTTTCAACCGGACCACTAATGGATAAATGCCTAAGAAAGTATAGACAACCCGAAATATCCATTTTGACTATCCCCCCGAGTTAATTATGAATTTTCTCGTGATGTACATATGTATGTCGTATTACTCAAGAATGGTATGTCCTAGAAAGTCGAAATTTGGTATGTGGACTCCTAGTGTGGTCTAGTTGTGCACTTCCCTTTTTGGTTGCATTCGGATATTCCAAAGGGGGTCTTTTACACCTTTTTTTGGGGGGGGGATCATTGTTAATTTCAATGCAAACTCAAATGGTGTTATAATTTGGCAAACACTTGGCGATATATCGCCAAGTTTTGTCACCAACTTGGCAGGGTTTTTTTTTTTTAGCTCTGGTTTTATTTTGGCTACTATTGACGATATTTAGAGAGTTAACCACTGAATCACATTAAAATTGCCAATATTGGAAAAATTAATCTGTATAAAAGGTTAGACGTGGAACATTTGTGAGTGAAAAAAAAACTTGGACAGTTGATTTTTATTTTTTTTTCTGTATCATTTATAGTGCTACGAGTAACAATTTATGAAACATAAATTGCTAAAACCAGGACATTCTTTTATGCTAGCCCTGTATATTATTCGAGAAAATGAAAAATTGCTGGTACTACCCCATTGAGGAAATTTCCTTAAAGGAGCCTTCTTGAGTTTTGCAGCTTTTGAAGGAGTTTCTGTTTTCTTTTTACTTCCTTCCACTCAAAAATCGGTCTTAATTTCCATTTTGCTCAACCCCGAATGAATGTTCAGTTTTTTTCGACCCGACCACACGTGCATATATAAATATGCGTATAGATGCCCGAAATATCCATTTTGACGATTCCCAAGTTAATTACAACGAATTTTTTCGTGACGTCGGTATGCCGTAGAAGTTGCAATGGGCATGTCGAAATTTGGTAGAAATATTGAAATTTGGTTTTTGGTTCAAATAATTGAAATTTGGTACATAGACTCCTAATGGGGCCTAGTTGTACAGGTCCCCTTTTGGTTGTTCAGATGTTCTAAAAGGGGTCTTTTACACCTTTTTGGGGGAAAATTGGTGTTTATATTGATGAAAACTCAAGTGATGTTATAAATCTGCAAAAATTTGGCAATATATCACCAAGTTGGCAATGCATTAGCAACAAATTTGACAAAAAATTACTTTAATATAAATTTAAACCTTTTCTGTTTTTTCATTAAATTAGTGAAGTGCATGTCAAAATTACATGAAAAAAATATTTTAATATTCATATAAAACTTTCATTTTCTGTTTTTTTCATTAAATTAGCAATTTGAATGCCATACTTGACTTTTTCAAACATCATCCAGAAATGAAGACACAGTGGCGCGGAAGGATAGCGGATTTTTTTGATTATAAGTAGGGCGCAAATTCGAATCAGGGCAAAACTCAAAAAAAAAAAAAAATTAATTTGAATTTTGACCTCTTGAATTCAAATTATGTTTTTCGCAATAACAAGTGTGTGTTTGTGTGTGGGGGTATATGTGTGTCTGTGTGTTGGCATAAGTGTGTGGGTAGTTGTGTATATGAATGTGTGTGTGTGGGAGGGTATGTGTGTTTGTGTGTAGGCATATGTGTTTGTGTCTGTGTGCAGGCATGAATGTGTGGGTAGTTGGGTGTATGTTTTTGTGTGTGTATGTGCAGGTGTCTGTATGTATGCGTGTGTTTATGTGTAGGTGTATGTGTGTGTAGGACATAAATGCAACCTGGAGACGGCTTTCGCTATAGGAGCAGCATCGTGAGGAGCCGGTCCACGGTGATGGTGCGGAGGGTGACGGTGGAAAAATAAAATCAAAGGACATCAAAACAGTCAAATGAAAGCAATAAACAATCGTGATTGCTCAAAAAAAGATCAGTTTAAATCCCAATTAAACTTTTAAAAAATAACTTACAAAGTAGAAGCGTAAATTTTAAATTATTACTACTACTATCTGCTTTACTATGCTTTGCTTTGTAACTTCCTTAATAATTCATCATATTTCTTTCAATCATATATATATATATATATATATATATTTACTTAGGTGAAAATATTTCAAGTGTTTCCTTGCTTATTACAAGGCACTATTAGTATTAAATGGGTGTAAAAGGAAATCATGTGATGCACACATCAGCTCGTTTTTAAATCAGTTTCAGAGCTCACAACAGGTTTTTCGTTTGTCCCTAGAGAAAAAGGGACCTTAATATAAACTTATAAAGGTTAAAATTAGCGATTTACTGATTAATTTGCAGTAATGGGAGACTTTTCTTAAAACAAGTAACCATGCTAAACGAGTTTTAGCTGATAATTGGCTTTTCTTTTGTAGAAATTAATTTTGCTTAGAGCAAACTGTACGAAAAACATTTATTAAACCTACCATAAAGTTCAGAACTATAGTTTCTATTATTATTTGATTCAAAATTTTCAAATTATCATGATAGTGTTGTGAGCAACACACATATATATATGTAAGAACCGCCGCTCGGTTCTTATTACAAATCTTGATTTTCTATCTTGATAATCTACTACGATCTTGATAATCTACTACGTAGGAAGAGGACAAAGCTACACTCACATCTTTATTTTTACATAGAATATACCAGCAGGAACTTCTTTTAACTAACCAACTAGTTTAGTTGTGCCACGATTTTTATATAGGGAATATCATTAAAAGATTACAGATATTTATCCGTCGATCATGTGATCTCACGTGATCTATATAGGAGGAGCAGATTGCAATAACGAAATATTATTGGGCTTTGCACCGCAGACAGAGGCTGGCTTAAGTCTGGAGGGAAAAAAAGTGTCTGGTAGGTACTTTAAGGGAAAACACATCTGAGCCTAGAACATAACCATATATGGTATGAGAAGCATTTAAGTGTGTAATAAATAATGTCAGTGACTCATACGCGCTGACATATAAGTGAACAGAACTTAATATGGAAAAGGCCTAGCAAAGGATTTTTCATATTACACACACACACACACATATATATATATATATATATATTATTGAAAAAAATAGAAGGGGATAGAAAAAATTACTAGGAAAAAAGGGATCAGATTTTGAAAAAATAGACTTGAGACCAAAAAGGAAAGCCCTAGAATTTACATTGGTCTTTTTTATGCCAATGTTTCTAGTACAGAAAAAAATAGCGCACTCCTAAACTTGATTACAACTTCCAACCTTTCATTGTGACATATGGAGTTCTAAAGCCCAGTTTTATACAAGTATCGGTATATATATATATATATATATATATATATATATATATATATATATATATATATATATATATATATATATATATATATATATATATATATATATATGTACATTACACACTTTAAAAAATATGAAATGTGTAGGTTTTTTTTTTCAAAACCACTGCAAAGTTTGATATGTTCAAGTTCTAAGAACCCTTTTAAACCAAATAAGCAGTACTTGATTTTAAAATGTTTATAAATATTCAATTTCTGAATGCATTACATGTATGTTTAAGCACAGGTGTGCTTCATGAAAAAACAATTTTTTAAAAAAAAATATTTAATATAAACTTATAAAAATACCAAGTACAATGGAAAAGCTTACTTAAGAGATTTTTCAGTGAATTAACAAAACAGAAAAAAAAGGTGTAAATACACAAAAGGAAAAACAGTCAAATAAAAAAATTAAATTTTCTCCATACTCTATTTTCGTTTTGATTCAAGTTTCATTTTATCTTCATCCACTAAACCAAACTTTTTATAGTAGCGTTTGCGTATGTTGTTCATCATCTTATGATTCAGGGCAAGGTTTAGATTTTCTGGTAAATAGTTGGTAAGAAGTTCTTGAATTAGACCCTAGGTAAACAAAAACAAAAAAACAATGGTATACAGAGATGGAAACAAACCTTCAGTGGTCAAAATGCACAAAAGCACACTTGAAGAATTTGCACAATTTATCTATATTAATTCCTTAAAACATGAATCATAAAGTAACTGAACTTATGAAATTTTGC
The DNA here is from genome assembly GCF_026930045.1 of Uloborus diversus. Lineage (NCBI taxonomy): Eukaryota > Metazoa > Arthropoda > Arachnida > Araneae > Uloboridae > Uloborus > Uloborus diversus. The sequence continues at coordinate 154,528,910 of NC_072739.1, forward strand.
ATAACTTGGAACAAATGATAAAGATACAGATTTATAGATTTGAATAAATCATTAAGATGTGCAATTCAAAAAAATGTTCGTTATAAAGCACCGATTATTTCAGAAAATGCATGTAAAAGAAATTAATTATGCCTGCATTTTTCATTTATAGATTGCTTAAGTCTTTAATATTAGTAAAAAAGAGATTGCATTTACTATTCATTACCTGTAGTTTGTGCACAGGATAGCCATAAGTTTGACTTTCGACTCCTACGGTTTTTAAAGCCCATCGCACAAATGCTTCTGGTGTACAAGTTGTAAAACTTGGACGCATTTTTGACATTTTTGTTGAAACAAATCCTGGAAGGACAGACTGAGGAACAGAAGACAAACAACCATTACTTTTATTTAGCAATTGAAATTATTTCTGTTAGTTTTAGTTATAAGCAATACACATTAGCTAGTGTTTCCTGCAGCATACCTGCCAACATTTACTGGAGAAAATCCAGAGATGATTGAGACACACTGCAATATCACATTTTTCAGTGTTATTTTAGGGAAAAACGAACTTTTTTACTGTCCATCAAAGTACAATTAAATGTAACTTTCTTTCATGACAGACACAATCGAGAGAAATTCTCAAAACTAAGGAACCTCCCGGAAAAACCAGTAGAGTTGGCAGGTATGCTGCAGGTTTTTTTAGAAGGGCATTGCACCCTGCTTTTTTTTTAAGCCATTGTTTGGTGCATTATTAAGACTAGAAGTTTTAACAAAACTTCATCATAAAAGCAAACTTGTCTTTAAAGATTCACACTACCCTTGCACTAAAATGTAGTTCCCTCATTTCCCTTATCTAGACTGATTTGAATGTAAATATCATAATTTTTTATTCATTAAAAGAAAATTTGGGCTTTTGTATGCCAATAGCACCAAGTAAAAAAAGCACCTTTTCTATTACAAAATTTCTATTGAAAAGTGCCTTTTTAGTTTAATTAAAGTGCCCTTTTATCTGAAAGGGACCTGTCCCTGTTGTGATCTTGAGCAGTGCTTCTCAACCGGTCTGCCTCGGCACACTCGTGTGCCGCGATAAGGTCCTTAGTGTGCCGCGGTATCTTAGGAGTTCTAAAATAAGGAAGAATACCTATTTTACTTGCGCGAAAAATCACATATGAGGAAGTGAGAAGCAAAGGGATGTAAGTGCCAAAAATAAAAATTTGGTACAAATGGTACGATAACCTCTCCTCTGTTTTAGGGCAATATATGGTATCAGTAACTCTGTTGGGTTCTGCTTTACAGCATGATTTAGAAAAAAAACAATGAAAGTGTACCTAGGAAGTTATCTTTAAACGTGTTTTACTCCAAACTTTTAACAAGTGCACTTATTTCCCTTTGCTTCTCCCTGCCTCATGTAATGTTTCTAGTGTCATAAATTATTGCTAGTTTCATTAATCTAATATCAACGGTGTGAGCATTTATTTTACCAACATATAAAGAAATCTTACGGTGGAACAATAGGTTCCGATGCAATGAATGAAGTGGTAAAAGTGCCAATAACAGACAATGTTAGCAGGCAGCTAATTCATGACATGACAGGGGAAATTAAAAACAATTGTTGATAAATTACAAGTAGATTTTTTTTTTTAATTTTAAGTTGATGAATAAACTGATATAAAAGGTGCTTGTTTATGAAGACTGCATTACAGATTTATTTATTTTTTTTTTAAATCTGAAAAGAACTTTCTCATCATGCAACGGGTGATGAAATATTCTGTGTTACAGCTAAATTAATAAAAAGCAACGGAATTCAGTTTTACAACTGCACACGCACATGCAGTGATGAATCAGTTGCTAAGATGAGAAATAGCGAAGGTTTTGATATTTCCTATCTTTAATCTCTATTATCCCTTCGTTCCAAGGGATCATATTGGATGCGAAAAACCAAAATCCAGGGCTTCAAATTGGTTTCCTCCATCGCGAAACTCTCCTGGCAAACAATTTGACATATGAGCTAAAGTTAGCCATGGTTGAGGCAGTAAAAACCGTCAACTTCATACAATTAAAACCACTTAATTCTCGTACTTTCATTGTACTTTCGGAAGACGTGGGAGGCGGATCATCACTCCATGTTTCTTCACACGGTGGTTTGCTGTTTTTTGAAAAGCAAGGTCCAGCCAAGAATTTTTGAGTTGGGGGACGAGGTACAAATTTCTGATGTTCCATGCAAAACGAAACATACCAGTTTATTACGAGACACATATTTTCTTAGAAAACAAGCGTACACGGCTGATATTTTTTAGAATCTTAATGAACTGAATCGAAGAATTCATGAAAGAGGTGAGTATTGTACTCATATGCATGGGCAAATAAACCGATTCAAACCAAAAATTCAGCTGTGGAGAGAGGGATTTGATGACCCACAGGACATGTTTAAACAGACCAATAATAACTGGGACAAACTTAGGCTGGTTGCACTATGAGGGCTACGCAGATTCAAATTGCAGCATTACAATGCTGTCAGGTTAGGTTTGCCCCAACTATATATACACCTTGAAAGAAAAACTTAAAAGGTGGTAGAACATTTGGCCATGATTCAGAACAAAGTTTAAGTATTACTTCAAGTTGACTGGCATAGAACAATATCACTGGGTTCAAGATCCGTTGACGCATTAACAAAGAACTATCTTCATACGAAAAATGTATTGATCTCAGAAGTGATTGCTCCTTAAAATTGGAGTTTAGCGCCTTTGGACGTTTATTGGCAGTTACTAAAAAGATTATACCTAAAAATTTCTAATCACGTTATTCATGAGCTGTTACTATTACCATTGTTCTTCGCATTGACACTTTTCAAGAACAACAAAATATTGTGGCTAGATCCTCAATTTGAATACTTCCTGTAGCTTTTCTCATCATAGAGCTGAATAAAAAGCGCCACTTTCCCTCAAAACAGGCATAACTTCCTCAGTTGCGTTAAGTAAAAGTTTGGAACTTGCTGGTCATAATAATCACTAAAATTCATGATCAACAACTTTAATTCAATTTCTAAAGAAACTGAAATATTCAAAAGATTAAATGTTTTTTTCCCTTCTTTGCTTCTATAAGTGAATGGTGAAAACATTGTCCATTTTGACTTATGAAATTTGGTTCAATGTGCCGCAAGAATCGACCCAACTATCAAGTGTGCCGTAAAGTTAAAAAGGTTGAGAAGCACTGGTCTGGAGGAAGCACTACTAGCATTATCAATGTTAAAAAGATTTGAAGAGAAAATATTGCACACAACAAAATATTTCAAGAGAAAAATTGATAATGAACAATTTCATCACACAGAACCCTATAATTTTTGTTAAGAAAGTTAAACATACTTATAAATTCATTTTAAAAGCAAAGTTACAATTTGATATGCAAAAAAAAAAACGTGCTGCAATCTTGAAAACCTAAGTCTCAAGATGTGTAAAATGACATGAAATATTGATTTCCCTGAAATAACGTATAAACATCCATTTTGGAATTTCTGATTGCAATAAAAAGAAAAGAGAGGCATAACTTGATGCCATATGAATTGTGTGCAAGAAATTTAAACCTTCTACCATTAACCACTGCTGTGTCACGCGAGATACTGTAAATACATATAGATATAGGACAAAACTCATAGTAACGAATGCAGGAACAGTCAAAATGCATTTTTTGGTTGTCTACAAATTTTCATATATAAATTAATATGTACAAACATGGTGAAAAGAAAAAGACTAGTAAACATTTGCTTTGGGATAACAAAAATGGAAACTTGGTTAAATTTGAGTGATAAAAGTTTTTTGTAAAGAGATTACTTTCTTTTCTTGATACAAGGAAATAAATGACGCGTGTTTCCATGTCTTCTAAATGTGTGTCAATCTCAGGTTTCAATGACATGAGGTGGCACAATCCCCCATTTGATCAACTTTACAGCATCTAAAACCAATAAACATTGTTGTATGTGACTATCAGTGGCGGCTCCTGGAAGGGGGCCTGGGCCCCCTCACTTTTTTTTCAGACAATAATTTATAACTTTTTATTTCTTTATTTATTTTTGTGCGTATGTGCTTGAAATAAAAAATGGATTGTACCGTATTTCCTGCATATAATCTGCGGTTTATCCGTTAGAAAAGTAAAATTAATTAGTTGCGGTGAAAAGTCGGTGAAAGTGCCTCCCTTGCAGCCATCAACCTGCAAGGAAAGCGTACTGGATATAAACGCAAGATTAATAATCTTCGTGATGCATTTTCTAGCTTTTCCCTATCTGATTAATTAAATTTTATTTTTGAAAGTCAGAGGGATGGAGGGGGGAGTGCACCACTTTGCTGGCATGAGATTAATATCTTTCGTGATTTCTTTAGTAGTTTAAGTATTTTGTAGCTTGTCCTATGTTTAAAATGAATTTAATTTTATTTCTACACAAATAATTATTTTAAGAAAGTTGAAATATTAAAAAGAATATTTTTTAAATATTTTTTATTTTTTAAAACCGTGGAGGGGAATGCACCCATGATCTGACCCCCTCACTTTTTCAAGGCACGAGCCGCCACTGGTGACTATATATGTCATCGATGCTCCTGGTGAACAGAAAACTGAGCATTGAATCAGGTATCGATTGATTCGTAATTTTCCAGGCTACATGTTTAGCTATAATTGTGCGACTTTAATTAGCGAAGATATTAATTTAAAACAAAATTTTTCGACTCTGGAACTTCCTTCGAAATTCCTGTTAGCTGACTTTTCTGTCAAGGCATTCGCACTTTCGAATAGCGGATGATTTTTTTCTACTTTCCCCTTATTGTTTTAGCTGTAAAAAAATTGAACTCTCATTCAAAAAATTAATTATAATATCATTAAAAACTAAGTACATCAATTACATACAGCAGTATTAAATACTTTGGATTGTTGTGTTTCCTTTTGAAAAACATGATTACATTTTTTTAACTTTCAATGCAGAGTAAAATAAAAATATATAAAGGCAATTAATATGTTATAAGATAATTTTATCTATTATTGAAATATTTAAAACGTTGGCAAATTTCAATTAATATTAAATGCATTTATCTGTTCCTTACTGGTAATGTTTTTCACGCAAAAAATTGAACATTTGTACTGTTAATTGTAAAATTTACCTGAACAATAATTCCTTTTGCCTTATATTCTTCCTGTGTTGCTTTAGAGAAGAAATTCACAAATACCTTTAAAAAAATAGATGCATTATATTTAGTCATTGCTCAAAAAATTACTGTTATGAAATTTTAAATTCATATCACAACAGTTGGACACTAATTGTCCGAAGTTATCGGAAGCAGTCCCAGTTTGGATAAGCAAAAGTTTGGATAATTGGACAGTCAACTTATAGCAGTGGTTCTTAATAGAGGGTAGGAAAAAATCACTAAGGTGTATTTGGTTAACTACCAAAAAGGTGCATAACTATATTGAAAATGTTAGAATTAATTTGATGTTTGATTAGTGCTGTGTGATCCTACATTGAAACAAAAGCAGTGCATAACTTTCTTAATTAATTTCTGGACTGATGATGAAATAAAATAGAAGAAAATAGAAAGAAACTAGCAGGTGTAGCTGTGAAGAAAAAAAAAGCAAGACTAATATTTCCTCTGCCTATTTACGCCTGAATTTTTAAAAAATAATAATTTGAGAAAAGAAATAGGTGGTATAAAGCTTTGTACGAATAGCTTTTACTGTACTGCCCTATATTTCTTCTGTCAATTTTTGACTGCTTTAGAACTAAACTAAAAATCAAGATGTGAAGATTAGTTGCAGTTTTTGAGTGTTGTAATCAATAAATCATATACACTTATTTTATTTCAGGCTTTATTGCAAGTTTGTATACTCAAATTTGAAAACAATTTCAAACAAGCGTATTGTTGGGAAAAAAAAACTTTTACAACAACTTTTCAACTGATGACTTGATTTGAATCAAAGAAAATTTTGAAAAGTTTCAAATACCCAAAATCTACAAATCTATACTTGCTTCTGTTTAACCTTGAAATAAAGTTCTTAATTTTATTAACAAAATTAACTTTATAATTACTAGTATTTTTTTATTACTTTTGGCAACAATTAAAACGCTGAATTAGCCAATCTTAGGACAGAGAAAATAACATAAGAACTAGTTTTTAAACAACAAATTCAGATCTTTACAATATAAACATCACAAATATAATTTCAGCTGAGTATAGATTGAGAAACAAAATGAGAGAGAAAAGGTTTGACTGTCTGTATTCACACTTAAGGTGTCATAGAAAATAAGTTATTAAAGAAGGGCATGCACATAAATGGCTGTTGTGCCAAACAAGGGAAAAAAATGTATAACTTTGATTTAACGATTTCCTCAATTTAATGATACATTTCATTGGTCCAGATTTGACTGCATTGTCTATGCTCTTCGATTTAAAAATAACTTTTTCCAGTCCCTTGACAATCGTTAAATCAAGGTTTTGCTGTATTAAGAAGGGGAAAATAAATCCAGATCTTGTCATTAAAAATATTGCTAATAGAAAATCAATTTCAAAACGAAAAATATTTAGCATGGAACTTTGAACATACATAAAAGAATTTCAGGTGAATGTCAATTGGTTTGCTTCCCATTTTTCAAAAATATTTTTTTCTACAAGAACATGGTTGAAAACATGGGATAAGTTACTTTTCTTAATTTTCACTTATTTTCTCTTAAAAAAAGTCTTAAACGACATTCAGCTGTTGTTTTCGTTTTTGCTGCTGACGTCACAAGTGAGCAAAGGGTTACCAGAATAAAGTTTCCGAACACTGCCAAACTTCGCTAAATTAATATTTCATTCAACTAACAATCCTTGTTCGGCTAACTAATTGCTCGCAGTGAAAACATCATCAAACGGCGATACCTTGCCAGAAAAGACAATCATGCGCTCCGATTCAGGATGGCTTTCATCACTTGTGACTTCACGCAATGAAACATTTTGAGACATTTAAAAAAATTAATTTAAAGTTTAATATTAGAAAATAAAAGTGTTTTCTGGGTCCATGTTCCTTGTGTGTGTGTGTGTGTGTGGTTTTTTTTTTTTTTAATTCTATCAATTTCATTGACTAAAAAAGGTACTTTTGACTGGAGGAAACAACCTCATTGAGAAAGGGGTACTATCTGGATAACACTTAAATTTGGAAATAAGAGGCTCCAGGGCTGGAATGGAAAAAAAGGCTTTTTAAAGACAACTGGGGCACAACAAAGGTCTATCATACCAAACACAATAACAACAGTTGATTATAAATGCAATAAATAAATAAGAATAGCAAAATATACATTACCTTACAGGCACTGTAGACACTTAACAAAGGAACTGGTGATAATGCACTCAGGGAAGAAATATTAATGATTACACCTTTTCCTTTCTTCTCCATTTGAGGCAGAACTAGCAAAGACATCTAAAAGAGATGTTCAAATTGAGTTTTAAAACAAAACCAGATTCCAGCAAACCCCTCTGTCTAAAAATGCAGATTTACAAAATAAAAAGAAAGCAGTAGTTTTAAGGAAAATGAAAGAAAATGTTATGTAACATTAGTTTGCAATAATAAAAAAAAATAATAATAACTTTTGTTAAAAACAATTTTAAAAGACAGAATATGTCTTGAATATATATCATTTAACACAGACTATTGCTAGTTTACATTACATGAGGATTTCAAGAACTGTAAACGCACTTATATGTGCAAGGCATTAATTTTTTCCAATCAGTGTGATTTGAGCCATGAAAAAAAAATTTTTTTTTTTTGTCTTTATTTCTTTTGCTCATATAAAATTAGCAAAATTTTCAGCTCGCAAAATCACTGATATTTTCATTTTTTTTCAAAAACAAAGTTCTTTTACAGGATATATTTAAGCAAGTTAGTTCAGAAAAAAAGTATTAAATTATAACAGTAATAAAACTGCTGTGCAGTGTTTTTTTTTTCCCCCTTGGTAAAAAGGAATTTCAACCAATGATTTTTTTTTCTTTGATAAAAACTACAAATGAAAATAACTCTTAACTCAGATTAATAACAACAAAACCATATATGACGAAGTTAGGGGACATAAGCTACATGACTAAACATACGTTCTGGGTTCATGTTATTTAATGCACTATTCACAAGGAAGAAATTTATTGGCCAATAATAGAACAGCACATACAAATACAAAAGTGTTGACCAGCAACAGGCTCTGGGCCCAGCTAGACTGGTCCTAGTCAATTTACAATCCCCAGTGAAGATCAATGGCCCTCTTAAAACTATCTACTCCCTTGCTCATTACCACCTCTTCCGGTAAACTGTTCCAAGGTTCCACTACCCTGCTATAATAATAATTTTTCCCAATATCCATGTTAGCCTGAGATTTAAATAGCTTAAAACAATGCCCCTTGTCCTGTTTTCAGTGCTAAACTTCAGCCCCGTAACATCTTTCATTTTAATAAATTTAAACAACTGAATCATGTCCCCTCGGTCTCTTCTTTGCTCAAGACTACATTTTTAGCCTTCTAAGCCTGGAATCATAGTCTAAGTGAGAAAGTCCATTTATTAGCCTTGTAGCTCGCCTTTGAACCCTTTCCAATACATTAATGTCTTTCTTAAGATAAGGAGACCAAAACTGAACAGCATACTCAAAATGAGGTCTTACCAAACTTCTATATAAGGGCAGAAGAACTTGGAACATGGAAAGAACAAAGTAAGATCTGGCAGCTGAGGAACTCTCTACACATAAAGCTCATTCCCATGAATGCCATAACCTAAGAAAACCATCCTGGTTTTTGAAACTGTTAGAATTTTGTAATGCATTTGTAATAAAGAGGTGGAGGGGGGGAGGTTGAGGGGAAGGCTTTCCCTTCCATGCAGAAAGGCTGCAGATAGCATTAATAAGCTGAAAGTTTCTGAAAAATGCAGGACGTTGTTGACACCCACTGAGGCCCCGACTGAGAACAACAATAGTGCTACAACATTGTAATCCTAACTCATTATGTTGAAAGCTGACAAGGCTAGCCCTAGGTCAGTTTCGTTATTGTGACCCCCTGCCTCTAAAAAAACTCATCCAACTTATACTACTTCCGTTCTAAGCTGGAATGCTAGTTTCTGACTAGGCTGACAAGGTCTCTTAATGGTCCTGGCTAAAAGTTAGGCAATGGTGGACAAAAGTTCACTAACAGGAAATTCATCAAAATATTTTACACAAGAGCTGAGGTCTTCAACTTGGGTTCCATAGAATACTAGGGTTCCACATGTAATCATTATTTGCTTTAAAAAAAAATGACAAAACTTTAGTAATAGTTAATTTTTCTTATTATGTATATATATACAGGGGTCTGGCCAGAGGAAATTTGGGTCCGTTAACGTACCCTTCACAAAAATCTGATCAACCAAAACGGACCTTTCACAAAATCCCGACCAACCAAAACGCACCCCTTCAGAAAATTCTGATAAACAAAAACGGATCTTTCACAAATTGTTTATTGGAAGAGCAAATCTCAAATCAAAATAACGCAGCATACTTCGAACGATAATGTTTGGAACCTTTTTCAAAGTTTAATTAGAGGTATCAACTCATGCAAAATCTGCTAATTTTGCAAAAGAAAAAAAAACCGCTCTTGTGATGCTCCTGCAAGCAATAAATAACTACTAAGGCCAAATAAATATAATGCTTGTTGTTAGTTTCTATGAAAGAAATTAACAGCTGAAAGTCAGTTTGGTTTATAATTTTGCTTGTTTGTTTTATGCAGCGGTGTAGTTGCAAACTTCTCTGAAAAAGTCAGTCGTAAGCACTCTTCTCCTCCTAAGCCTCTTCTCCTCCACTCATGATCTTATAAACAATAATATGCAGCGAAATGAACTTAGAACTGCAAAGGATAAAAGGAATGGGGGGGGATGTGATCGTTCAGATAGGGTTACCAACTTTAAACTTATCGCAACTTAGCATCTGGCGGGGCGATGTTTATTGTTATTTTGGGAGAAAGTTATATGAGTTTGATTTTTCGATGCTAAAAAGGATAATTAATTTAAAATAAACTCTTTTATTCATAATTTTTTTTCTTTAGATGCCAACATTTTGAAAAGCGCAATCTTTTTACATTCGATATGAGAATCATACTTTTTTTTTTCAAGCTAACTTTGCTTTATTAGGATGCAAATAAATGAAAAGTCTCTTTATTTTTGTAACAACGCTTATTTTAAGTTTTTAAAGCGGAATTCCATTTTCTTTTACGAGTCAAAAATTTAAATGCTAAATCGATGGTTCATTTTTTATTATTTATTTATTTATTTATTTTTGATTCAACTGTGTCCAGACATTAATGAAATGTTTATCATAGGACTCTAAAGTGCAATTCTAAAATAATTTTATCAGAAATATTTATTTTACAAGTCGTTTTTATACTTTTGATGTTTTCACTTTGAGGATTGCGATCTCTTTGCATCTGCTATGGGAATCTTATTTTTCAAATTTTCTATGTTTAGTACGCTTTGTTAAGAGGTAAACAATTAAAATATTTGTTTATTTTTGTAAAAATCATTGAGTTTATAAATTTTAAACTAAATTTTGTGCTCTTTAACAATGTCTTGATTCAAAAAGTTAAATGCTGAACCCCTGCCTGAATTTCTTTATTACAATTATTTTAAACACTATACATATAACATTTCTAGTATAATTTAACATATTGTAGAATAGTAAATAATATTGATACTTGAAGGGTACCATCTCCCAAAGAGCGATGCCGCCCTCCCATACACCAATACTCGAAAAACACTCAAGAATGATATTCTCAACAGAAAAGAGGGAAAACACCCAACATTAAGTGTCAATGATGCAGTTTGTGCCATCTCAAAATTCAAAAATTTTGTTTTTACAAAATTTTTTTTTTTTTTTTTGCAAAATTTGATTTTTTACAAAATTAATTGATTTTTCACAAAAAATGGACCCTGTGAAAAATCCTGGACAGACCCCTGATATACATATATCTATTTTAAATATTTTATTTGTTGCTTTTATTCATTATTCATAGAACATATTTTAGGAAGAAGAAAAAACATTAATTTCCTCATCAGTCAATGTCTTATTAAGATGTTTGTATTGCGATAAAATAAAAATGTTAAAAGTTTTTTTTTAAGTTTGAGTAGGATAAATCTTTGACATCCTAATTTTTCATGGTTTTTGAGTCAGAGGTTCCTTTAACAAAATGATAAGTTCAATGGGTTCCCCAAAGTATAAAAGATTGAGTACCCCTGCTCTACTGTTGTGGCAAACCTAACCAGGCAGTGTTGTAAAGCTGTGATTAGGATCTGCATAGCCTTCAAAATGCTGCCAAGTTAGGTTTGCCCCTGACTAAAAATTTTCTATTTGAAAATTTACATTACAATCAAGGATATTACAATGATAAAAGGTAAAACTCTCACTAAAGAACATGATTTATAGAAGTTACATAAATTGATAATAATCTGAATTAAATTTCTTTTTTCTAATTAATTTTGCAATCAACAAATCTGTCTGACTCTACTCTTGACTTTTTCAGTATTAATTCTATTCATTGCATCAAAAAGAACATGAAAAATAATAGTAATAAAACTTACTCGTGTGCATGAAATTATGTTGGCTTTTATCAAGTTGTCAACAAACTGCAAACAATAAAACAACATTAGACAAATAATAGTTTTAGTAATAGAAATAAATATAAGATTCCCAAAATTAATTATTTGTATTTTTAAAAAAATCTATAAAACCAAGAATTGTCTTTTAACATTTAAAAAAAAATGGTGTTAAAAGGATCGAAAAAGATTAAAACCCATAACGAAATTTAATATAATGTGTTTTACAACATTTTTCATTCATAAAAATTCATTAATTTGAATACACTTAAAATGAATTGCTGCAAAGACAGACTACATGTGTCATAGGCAGCCAATGATATTCAGTAGCAGATTTATTCTTTTGGGGTCTATCACAATGCACTTTACGCCCCCCCCCCCTCCCTTTGTCCATCACAGAACTATGAAAAACTTTTATCATGTGCATTGTGGAATTCCCTTCAGGACCCCTAGGGTCAAGGATGCACCTAACAACTGCAACAGTGGGTGACATGGTAAATCCATCACTGATGCAAATAATTGCTATTTATTGTTTTTCTGATAAGAATTGATTTTAAAAGCCCCTTTGAGTTTAACAAGGTTCAACACTATATATATCAAAGGAGGGAACCACTCTAAGGAAACAAGCTTAATGTTAATGTTACTGCTATTATAAATGTGAAAGATTGTATGTATGGATGTTTGTTACTCTTTCGCACAAAAACTTCTGAATGGATTTTGATCAAACTTTACTATAATATAGCTTATACATCAGAATAACACAATATATTGTGTGAATTGTCCAAAAGATTTAATGATAAGTGTCAAGTAAGTAGGAAAAAATTCTGCCATTTGCAAGCTATTCTGGCGTGTGTGATCCTTATATCAAAATAAATACTTCTATTGCTTCTGGTTTTACATAAATTGCGTCGCATATTTAAGTCGATACACTTTTCAACGGGGGTCAGGATTTTAGATTTGTTCTAAATATAATGTGCTTTTTAATTACGTTTGTTTTTATTGAAGGAAGGGGAGAGAGAGTGAGGGTTTTGTTTAAATATTTTAGTTTAAAAGATTGTATTGCTAATTGATTGGAGTTCACTTTGCTCACTAATCGGCTGAATTTTGGTAGCTTGGGGAGATAGGCAATCCTTGACTAGATTCATTGGCGAGAACGGTCCTTGGAGAATTATTCCACATTTTAAAGCAACTGGTAAACTTAATGCTTTTTATTTCTTTGAAGAAATATTTTAAATTGCAAAGGAACTTTTACTGTTTCTTTATGGTAAGTAAGGGAGGATCTTCATTTATTCAACAGAAATTCTTTAAATTCTTAGCACGGGCATCGTTGTGCGAGTACAGCTAGTTACTCTATATCGTGCAACACTGTATTAAAACATACTAATATAAGAAAAGCGTAACAAGTGCTAAAAAAGAGAGAGAGAGAAGAAGAATTACCCTAATTACAAAACTTTCATTTATTTCTTTAGGATAACTCAGAAAGTATACAATTTTTGCTGATTGTAATAACACATAAACTACAATGAATTAACTTCTATAACTTTACTTATCGTTTCAACTATTTATTTATTTATTTTGACTTTTACAACATATACAAGACTCCTTTAAAATAAAAAAAGTCAATATTTGACAGTACTTTCAGACTAAAATTCTTAGTAATGTGAACAAAAGTAGAGATTCAGGTATTTAGCAAATTAAAGAACTTCAAACTTGCTATATTATAACTGAAATAATAAAATTTTAGTTACCATACATCTGGTAAAGATGAGGCTATGAGGGAAAACAATACATTGTTCCTTATTATGTATTTTAAGGTGTGCAGTAAAATTGACTGTAGCACACTTCATAACACTTAATTACAGAACATGTTTAAGTTTTCTTATTTCATATGTAAAGCAAGTAATGTACAAATCAGATAAACAAAAAAGTTCAATGAATTACCTTTTCCCCATTTGGAACTTTAGTAATATACTCTGCATAGGCATAACTCATTCCAACGTTGTTAACTGAAAAATATAAATCAATATAAACAATAATACTCCCTATTCTAATTTGTTAAAGCACTATACTGCAAAACATATCTTATTCTAACTTTATCATTTCAATTAAAGCATATTTAAACTTAAGTAGGACTAATGTATGAGAAGAAAATTGTAGAATTAAATTACAAAAAACAGTTCACCTAATGTAAAATTGCACATCTGCACAGGTACATAAAAATTAAATAAAAAACAAATTCAGTTATAAAAAAGAAAATTGCATGCAATACACAGGCAACTTTTTTAAAGCTTTTCAATAAGGAAATTATTTTACTCTTTAACCCCTTCGGGACGGCGGCTTGCAGAAGATAGCGCTCCCTAAGGACGGCAGCTGTTACACGCGGGCCGATTACATAATAATGGATAAAATGTACAATTTACGTAGAAATGAAACCATTTTTTAATAGATAATAAAATATATCATAATTTCAATCATAGCAAAAACATTTGATGAAAATAATTGATATTTAACAATAAAAATACAAAAATATATATATTTTTTTTTTTTTTTTTTTTTTTTTTTTTTTTTTTTGCTATAACTAAAAGTACCTAAATGAAACAATATATTTTGTATAAAACAGGAAAAATATTTGCGCTAAATACTATGAATACTTGAAGAATTTTGTAAAGATTAATATTTTAAAGTCGCATGAAAATTTTCAAAGCATGGATCAATGCGCATTGTGCATTTTACGCTCATAGGTAGCAGGGCCGACTCTAGCAGTTTTGCCGCCCCGGACAAATCTGCAAAGTGCTGCCCCTTCCCACGGTATACAAAATTAAAAAAAAAAAATTTAAACGCTCAAACATTACATGTTTTCATTTTTGCATTATAAACCTAGTTAATTTCTCTTCTTTTTGGTAATTCTACCGTTTTGATATGAAACTATCTTCCAAAAATAAATCCTTGCCCCTCTTCCTGCAGCCCCTAAAAACGGTTATGATTGAAAGCAGTTGTTTCGCCATTATCTTTACCTATTCATCAATATATCAATCCTAAGTACGGCCACAGCTTCCTACACTGTCCGACAGTGGCAAAACCAGAAAATATTTTTTTAGGGGGGATGGGGTATGCTTAAAATTTCCTGCACTAGGGGGGTCCGGCTATCCCCTGGAGAAAAATTTGAAATTTTAGTCCTAAAAATGCAGTTTTTAGACGGTCTCCGGCAGTTTAGACGAAGGAAAGTTTCAGGGGGCCTTCTGAGAAAACTTTAAGAAACTGAAGCCTTAAAAACAAGATTATAGGCAATATGTGTTGACGTTAGAGAAAGGGAAGAAACTTCGATACTGTCTTCTATCTTTTTTTTTTTGAAAATAGAGTGAAATCGACCACCTCTTATCCCATTTTTCGACATTGAAGTTCCAAAGCACAGTTACTAATAAAACTTTGGTGATTACGGGAAGGGGGAGCTCTTTGGTTCTCCCCCCCCCCCAAAAAAAAAACTTCGAAATAGAAGTCTGAAAAAGTGAAGTTTTTAAGTGCTATTCAGGGACTAGGGTGAGGGTTTAAAGGTCTAATCTTAATTTTTTTGAAATTCTAGTTTTTTCATTCTCAGAGTTTATAACGGGAGCATCTTCTCACTCTATTAAAAGAGCATAAATTGAAAATCGTGCTAAGCATATCAAAAAATTGTCGTTTTTAAAAAATCCATTTTTTTGACGATTTTTAATGATATTAGAAGGAGGGGTTTGAGGTTTGAGGCATTTATCCGAAAAGTTTTCCGAAATGAAAGACCTAAAAAACACGACTATAGACTGTATTTGGTAACGTTAGGGGCTCTGCAATTTTTCAAAATTGTAGCTCCAAAAAAGCAGTCTTAAACAATTTTCCATGTTGTTAGAAGGCAAGGTGTTTAGTAGTTCTTCCCCTGGAAATGCAGCAAAATTGAAGCCTTGGAAACAAGATTTGAGATGTCCTACAATGGTTTTTGCTGAGGGCATTTTAAGCATTTTTTATTTTTGAAACATCTAGGAAAACAAAAAGAAAAAAAAAGATGATGATGAAAGAAATATGACGTGTGGGGAAGTGATTAACTGAGCAATGATCAGTAACTAACGAAAAAATTAATTTTAAGATTCTTTTTAAAAGAAATTAAGATTTTCACAACATTCTATATTTTTCTCCTATTAAAATTGCTTCATTTTCCCAAGGAGTGTTGGTATCTTCTCTTCAATAATATGGAATATTTTTGAAAAAATATTATACTCTGCCCTCTGGGGGGGGGAGGGGGAGCCTTGCGCACAATCCGAGTCCAGACTGCAGAATGTCAAAAACTGGACCACCAAAAATGTATAATTATTTAAAACCTCATAAATAATAATTACTTGCTATGCTATTGTGAGGGTTACCCATCTGGGAGGAAGGTCATGACACAGACTGAGCCGTTAAAATTTTTAGTGGGAGGGGATGTTTTGATGGGTTTTTTTCTCTTTTGTGGGTGGGCTCTTGCTTTTGGGGGGAGTCTTCGTGATATTTAGGTAGAGTGCGTCCTTGCTCTTAGGGGGGCACCCCAGCTATTGCAATTTCCCACGGCACCCCTGTAGATGAAATGTGGCTCTCCGGGGAGGCACAGTTTGGGAGAAAATTGCCTGACGAATCACTTAATCAGTTTAATATTTGAAAAAAAAAAATAGTTGGAGACAAATGTCTAACTTCAAAATCCGGACTTAATGCCTAGCCTGTTCAGAAGACAATTTGACCTCATGTCCTAGCTGTACAAAATCGGAACCTTCTCTTTGTGGAACTTATGTACACCTCACCATTTGTTTGCTGGACCTTCTGGTCATACGTTGATAATAATTATAACACTATTCAACCTCATGAATACAACACAAGAAAGCAGAAACTAACAATTATTTTAAAATGTAAAACTTACTTCAGAAAGATTCCTTTCCTGTGAAATATATATTTATATTCTTTAAATTTTTCCTTTGCTTAATCTCAATAATGGCACAATATTTGAGCAAAATTGCCCAATAAGTAACAAATCATATTCAGTTCTTCAACTACAAAGATATAGAGCGGGATTTAAAAAATCACTTTACTAGTAGAAAATTCTCTGCTCAAGCATCTGGTTATTTTATCGGGGAAACACTCTCGACTCAAAGAGAAAATACCACTTAATGGAAGGGATGGCGCTGACAGTAGCACACTTTTTTTTTTTTTTGCTTTTTTACTCGTACGAAAGAGAAATTCAACTGTACCAAAACAATGCCAAAAGATTGCCTTTTCCCTACCCTTGTTTAATCATCAGTACCTTAAGACCCTGATCAGTACACAAAACAATTGACAAGATAGCGGCACGGACAATAGGGTTCTGTAAATCTTTCAAATGGCCTAGGGCCCAGATTCTGATGGGAATCGGACCCCACCCATTCTGTCTCGCTTTGCAACTAGACACATAACCATCTGACCTTGGCGACAGCAATTACGGTACAATAAGCGTAAGAGAACAAAAAGACCAACAAAGTTCACATATTTTTCAGATAACCAAAAGCTACAAAAAAGGAATTATATCTGCAAAATACTTTTGTACAAGTTTCTCCCTAATGAGAAATGTGTTTTATACATTTGAACCAAAATGCCTCCCCGGACAGGGGTCCAGTTTATCTGGCGCTAGAGCCGCCCCTGTAGGTAGTGTTACGTCTTTTATTGTGCTTTGAGCAAACGACACATCTCCATCTAAGTTTTTTCCTCCTTTTTCAGTGTATGCTTTTAGAAAGTAACTATTGTATAAAGAACTCCAAAAAAATAATTTTTAGTTGTTTCAATGTCGCCCGAAAGATCCATAGATGGATCAGTCATAAATTTAGATATTTCCTCCTCAGAAAGATAACTCGTTCATCATGGCTACACAAATGAATCTAAAAGTAAAACCCCTTGATAGAATATCTCCCATGAAATCCCATTATAAATGGAATCGAAACTAGAAACAGCCACTTCAAAATGAGTATACATTTCCCTTCTCACTTGCTAGCACATGCTTATATTTTCTTTTATGAATTCTAATAAATCACAGACACTTGACGAACCCCATTCTGACGTCAGAGAGAGAAATATTAATGTTCGAGACCAATCATTTCAATGGAACACAGATAAGTAACACCATCTGATAGTAAACATATCATTCCGAAACCATGACCCAAACTAACGTCATTTGGACGGCTGCATAGTATTTGCTGTAACGCAGGGAAGCATCTTTCGTCTCTGAAGAGCATCTAGAGTTAACGCAGAAATGTGTTTTTTTGTTCAAACGGGTTAATAAATAGTTGCTAAAAAAAACATCTCTCAGTCAATAAATCTTTCTTGTCAAAAAAAAAATCATTTGCAGTTCTTTCTTCTCTATGAAAAATGAGGTGCTTTAAACACTCTGAATCAAAACCACCGAAAATAAAGTTAATGGAGAAATTTATTTTTGTTTCTTTTGCAATCACAAAAAAATAAATGTTCCAAAAAAAAAACCTCATCATTTATTATCAACAATAAAATCTATCAAAATATATTTCTTTTTCCATTTAATCAATAAATCCCTAACCCTCTTTTATAGCTTGCAACCAATTTCTCTACATTTAAGCTTACTTTACAATTTTTATTATTTTAAGATTCAATGATTTTTTTACATTATTTTAGATTTTTTTTAAACCTATTTTTACAGGAAAAGCTAAAAAGAGAGATCAGAAAAACATCAATTATCTCATTTTTTTTACAAGTAAACCAATTTTTTAGAATACCATGCAGAGAAAGATAAGCATACAAATAACCCTAGCATTGAAAATGGTATTAATTAGATGAATATGCAACATACCTAAAACCCCAATATCTAGGTCTTCAATCTCTTGTCGAATTGTGTTATAGATGTTTAGCTCACCAGTGAAATCTACAGCAACAATTTTTGTTTTCACACCATGCTTCTTTTCTAATAGGCAAAAAGTGTAAAAAAAAATGTTATAAAGTACTTAAAATGCACAGCTAATTTAAGCATTATGTAACAAAATATACAGTCGACACCATTTAATATAACTTAGATTCATATTTAATTAGGCAGAAAATTGTGATTATGTTCATCTATATACACAATCAGGAAAGCACTTTACTAAAACAGTACTAACTTAACGCTTAAATAGCTTCAATGATGATTTTCGCCACCAGCTCATGTGATTCCTATTCCAGGCTGATGAGTGCTAAAAAGCACGAAACTGCAGTCCTCGGATGGAATAACTGAGCTGGTGGTATATTTTAAGTATTTGTGCCTTAGCCCTGGCTTAGGGGCGGTAACTTACTACAAAATACCATGCCTTGCCATCAATCTTTGAGTTGAACCGCACCATTGCTGCGGTCACTCATCTGGTGTGCTAATTCTACTTTAGCTACCAGTTTGTTTGGCTCTCTTGGCTCCCTTAAGAGGATTTTCGCCACCAGCTCATGTGATTCCTATTCCGGGCTGATGAGTGCTAAAAAGCACGAAACTGCAATCCTCGGACGGAATAACTGAGCTGGTGGTATATTTTAAGTATTTGTGCCTTAGCCCTGGCTTAGGGGCGGTAACTTACTACAAAATACATTTAAATATATTTACTATTCAGGTGGCAAATATTGAAGTAGAAAGCTGTAAAGATTAATTGAATAAAACTGTAAGTTGCAAAAATAAAAATTTGCAACATTTTTTATAATAACAGAGATTTCCATTGATTAATAATTCTGTTCTGAGCAGGTGTTCTGACAGTAAGTGCAATTTTTTCATTTTTTAAATTTTTGTCATCCTTTGTAAGTTACCTTTATTGTACATGCTTGCTTATTTGGTTTCCTCTGGAAAGAAAAAAAACGTCAAATTCCAACATTTTCCTATTATTAGCAGGGCCGGATTTAAGCATGGGCCACATGGGCCCGGGCCCAGGGCAGCAAATTCTAGAGGGCGGCAAATTCTAGAGAGTGGCAATGTGTTTAAATTAAAAATTTTATCAAAAAAAAAGAACCGTTTGCAATTCCCATCTTTGAAAAGTATATACGATATTTTTCATGGAAATAAAGGGCGGCGCTTGCTAGGAGACTAGAAATAGAAAAGAACCAACCAAACAATGCAAAAGCACTATTTTCAGCTATTTCCCTTTTTTTTCCTTATCAGGACCGACCGGGCGACAAGAAAAACATCCCCCCGCGGCTAAAGGGGTTGACTGTCTCCCTCACTCCATGCTCAGGTCCTATGAATATGAATACACCATTGTAACATCAGTCACATGGTTCTAATTAGCTTAAAGGTGTCTGTCTGGGAGGTATTTTTTAGCGGGAACTTGAGGGTATTTGATAAGGAGAGGAAACGGACGAACGGCGGCTGCGCTTTTGCTGATTTTTTTTTACTCGTCGTAACGGTCGTAACCGTAACTCGCCAAACGCCGGACCGAGAAGGTTCGCTTCAAGAAGGTTCCTCAAAATGCGGGCCTAAATATTCGCCGTTTTTTGGGGGGTGAGGAATTTGTATGTCCATACATTTCGCACAGGAAACTGAGAGGTCTGGTGTCCAGATGTCGGTCCGTTTCCGAAGGCAAATTTATACCTGAGGCTAAATGATGGAATGTGACGTATGGGCTTCAGGTAGTGCTATGGTACTACTACAGTGCACAAGTTTCGTTTATTCCGTAAGCTCGTATTATTTTGCTCTCCCTCACAACAGTATTGTTTTAAATTGCAGTGAATGTTTATGCTGAAAATTATTACTTTTGTTTTCGTGTGATACCAAAAGCTGTGACACTTGGATACTTAAATCAGTGCAAATATTTCAATAAAAATACCTTGGTGCATTTAGTGGCCGAATTCAGATACTATATCGGCTATTTGTGCTTAAATCTGAAAAGATGGACGGACGCAAAAGGCTCAGTTGCGCAGGATATAAGAAAAAAGCAGACGAAAAGAGGAAAAAGCTAAGTGAAGTTGTAAATAAAACCATAAAAATAGATAATTTTTTTAAAACTAATCCACGTTCAGAGGAACCTTCTTCCGAATTGAACTCGAATTCAACTATAGAACACAGAGAAAACGTAGAGGTAGAAGAAGAAAGACATAAAGTAATTACTGAAGAGAAAGAAGCTGCATATGATGTTGAGGGGAAGGATAATGATCGTTTTCAACCTGATCCCACAAAGTCTAGTACCTCCAGTGGAACGGACAAGCCCAGTAATGATCCAATATTCTGGACCGTCAATGATGATACCAGAGACTTTTTCGTGAAAAATGGGTTTGATCAAAATAAGGATGGAAATTTTGAACAATCAAAAAGATCGTACCCTGAAAAAAATAGGTTTTTGAAAAAATCACTCTTTAATCGAGAACTTGCGAACGGAGAAATAGTAAATAGAGATTACTTGATCTATTCGCCCAGCCAAGGATCTATATTTTGTGGCCCGTGTAAACTATTTTGCACCACTTCAACTCAATTTACTGACGGTGGTTTTAATGACTGGAAGCATGGTTTTCAAAGGCTTAAAGAGCATGAGAACTCTCATACACATCTTGACAGTGTCCTAACCTTTAAGCAAAGAACTGCTGAAATAGGTTCCATTGACAGGCAGTTAAAAACGCAAATTGAAGAGAAAGTGAAGTATTGGAGGGAAGTACTTCATAGAGTTGTCGTCGTTATTAAAAAACTTGCATCGCGAGGACTAGCTTTCAGAGGAGACGATGAAGTGTTTGGTTCCACCAGTAATGGCAACTTTATGATGTGCCTTGAATTGATTGCAGAGTTTGACCCATTCTTAAAATCACACATTCAAAAGTACGGTAACCCTGGTCAAGGAAATACATCTTACCTTTCATCAACAGTATGTGATGAATTAATTGATTTAATGGGTAAGAAAGTTCTAGAAACTATCTTAAAAGAAGTGATAGAATCAAAATATTTCTCAATTATAGTTGATTCAACACCCGATGTGACACATAATGACCAGTTGTCTTTTGTTTTAAGATATGTCAATGAAATGGGATACCCTGAAGAGAGATTTGTTGGTTTTTTGAAAAACCAAGGTCATAAAAGTGTAGAACTTGCAGAAGCAGTTTTCGAATTTTTGAAGACACATAATTTAGACATTAAAAACTGTCGTGGACAATCGTTTGATAACGCATACAACATGTCTGGAATATATAATGGCTTACAAGCCAAGCTAAAAGAAATAAATCCATTGATATCTTACGTTCCTTGCTCTGGCCATTCTCTCAATTTAGTAGGATCCCATGCTGCAGAATGTTGTACTCTTGCGAAAAACTTTTTTGACTTACTGCAATCACTCTACAATTTTTTCTCTTCATCTACCCATCGATGGAGCCTCCTTGAGTCGTTTTATAAACCCGGTGAGAAGAACCTAACAATTAAAACTCTAAGCACAACCAGATGGTCAGCAAGAGAAGATGCTTGCAAAAGCTTAAATAGAAGTTTTCAGCCTATTGCAAAATGCCTAAAGAGTATGACCGATAGCCAAGAAGAGAACGGAATTATGAAGAGCAAAGCTAAAGGGCTTTTAAAAGAACTCATTTCTCTTGAAACAATATTCATGGCATCATTTTGGGGAAATGTACTAAACGAATTCAACTCTGTAAGCGAAAAAATACAGTCCCATCGAATTAATCTGTACACTGTTGTTAACTTATACAATTCCCTTGAAAAATTTCTGAACGAGCTGAGAAATGCTTCATATTTTTTTATTACTGATGCGCAGAAGAAATTACAGGAGATTAGAAATATTCTTGGCATAGACAGTGATTGTCTTGAAAGCAATAAGAGACAGAGAAAGAGGAGGAAATTCTATGATGAATCAGATTCATCTGAACTTGAAGAAGGTGGGGAAACAGAAGAAAACCAGATCCGTTGCCTGCAAGAAAATTATGCAACAATAACTGATAAGCTTTCGACCGAGTTGAATAAGAGAATTGGTGTATATAAAGAGTTTTCAAATAGATTTGCATTTTTGTCAAATCTACGTAACTTAGATGTGGAAGAAATAACAGCAGCAGCAGCCTCACTGCAAAAGTTTTATACAGCTGACATTGAATATTCTTCATTGGTGATCGAGTGTATTCATCTAAAGGGACTCCTGCCCCAAGAAAAACCGGATAGTACGGAAGAAATGTCCCTGTCAGAACTGTATCGATTTATAAAATCAAAAGATCTCCAAGACTTATATCCTAACAGAAGCATTTGCCTTAAAGTGTTTTTATGCACACCAGCAACTAACTGTGCAGCTGAAAGATCTTTCTCCACACTTTCCCGGATCAAAAATTATTTGAGATCTTCAGTATGCCAACAAAAATTAGTTCATTTATCGATTTTGGCTATTGAAAATGACTTAACTGTTAAATTAGACTTTAATGAGGTTATTGATACATTTGCCAATAGTAAAGCAAGACGTAAGAGATTTTAGTGAAACAGCTCTTATTATTCGTATTCTAAATATGTTAATAATCAAGTGCAAACACCTTTTTTAAAATTTCAACTGTAAGTTTATATATCTATAATGTTATTTATGTTAATTTCTTACTGCTATTCACCCACCAGTAGTGAATTTCCTTTGAATTTAAGTATTTGAAGTGCTTTTGTCTTAAGGAACTTGCTGATTTTTTTGTATATATAAATCAAATCATAGTTTTATTGGAACGTACTCATTTCTTAGGTTTCTTTTCTATCCTGAATGTTTTTTATCATTAATCAAGCCATTTAATATACGTTCAAACTAATGTGCCCAAAACTTGATAATATGATATAAGTATTTGAGTTGTGCTCATGTGACGAGTTAAAGATGAAAAAAATCATCACATCAAAAAACTCATTGTCTGCGTCGGTGCTTCAGGCCGTTCTTACTCAAAATTCTTGTTGAGTGTTGATGATTAAATAGCTAAATTTGATAAATGATAAATAAAAAAATTCAGCAATAAAATAGTTTTATTTATTTTAATTATTTTTGTTGTAATTTAGTTGCAAATTCAAAAGCACAGTTTCTGAGTTTCTCTACCATCCTTTTAGTTTTAATGTTGTTCGAATTGGAAGTTCAAGGTATTTTAAATTTGAGAAAAATTAGTGTTTCAATTTTGTTGATTTTTTTGTTTAATTCCTCTAAATATTAATTGAATTCAACTAGCATGAGCATTGTTAGTTTTTAAAACGACCATAATGAATCAAGTGGGACTGAATCTGTTCAAAGTAGTGTAATAGCGTAACAATTTATTTCGAAATATATAAAAATATAAATCATATTGGAAAATTAATGAAGATATCATAGCTATATAAAAGTAATTTTTGAGTTCTACCACCATAAGAATTATTTTTTTTTTCATGAACTAGACCCATTTGTATCCACGGCAAAATATAAGAGAAAAAAAAAACACTCTTAAGCATACCCGCAACTTGTCATTTATTTCAATTCCTTATTTTATCCCAATCTTGTCATACCTCTCTGTAACAAAGTACATAATATTTTCAGCAATAAAATCTTCTTTTCATGAGAAATAGTTTACTTGGCGTTGCCTTTCAGTATGTTATTCAATTGTTTATATATATCTCTTTTAAATCATGCAGCTCAATTTTCACCCACTTCCTGCCATTAGATTTCTTTCTGGCTTGGAACACGATCTCAGATGCGATGACAATGCAATATTCTATAATCAAAGTAATTAATTAACTAATCATTGTGAACTTTTTAATGAAACTAATTTCATGCTATATTAAGGTGAGCCTTCAATAGTAAATTCATTAATATTCATTTTTATTGTTGAATGCATCATTTCACTGTGCAAGTTCAAAATGTTTCATGAAATAAAACAAATCAAAACAAACTGCATGTTAAATACTGCCGGAACAAAGTTGTTGAAGTATAAACTCAAATGCTTGATTTTTAAACGAGGCGGGGCTTAAAACAATACCTAAAGCTCTATAGCTCCATTAAAATGAAAAATGATCCATCAAAAAGTTAAACTATTTAACGCTTAAATGGTGCTTAATAGAGCACATGCATTATTTTTCTACGTTGACTAAGTAGGAATTGCCTTAAAAAAGCTTTTTTATATATTACTTGTTTTTACTATAGTGTTATGCTCATTTCTCTAAGAAAATGGGTTTCCATACTCACAACATCTGTTTCCTGTGTCAAAGAAAGTAATTCCTTTTCTAACAATTTACAAAAGTTTAACTATTCAAAAAAAATGTGACAAGAAGTCAAATGTTCTGTCAACTACTAGCGGAGTTCAATAACTACATATTAACGACTGCAACTTTGACCTTTGATAAAGTGAACATTTAGTATTATAAAATAGGGGTCTCCGTGGTTGTTTATATTCTGTTATATTCACTATGCAACGAACAGAAGAGAAAGTTATAAAAATCGAAACATTTTACCCTTGAATAAAATTACCGTTTTTTTTAATGAAGTAACAAGTGGGGGGGGCGGCAAAAATGTTCGGGCCCATGTGAGTATGACCTGTAAATCCGGCCCTGATTATTAGTATAAAATACAAAACGCATTTCTTCAAACATATCAAAAACTCATTTCTGCAGATGCTGCCATTTACCAGCCTGTAGCAAAATTATACAGAACAATGAATCATATTTACCAATTTCATCGGCAACTGCTTCAAGTTTTTCAGGTGTTCTACTAACTAAAACTATGTCAAATCGTTTTGCAGCAAGCTGGAAAAGTTATCATATATCCATAAATAAACATTTATATCTTTTAATATATAACGTACACGCATACATACACTTAAATACCATAATATAATTATAATGCTTACAGCATGAGCATATGCCTTTCCAATGCCATCAGTAGCTCCGGTGACAACTGAAATAAAAAAGAAAGAAAAACATTTTTCAATTGATGCATGGAGCATCATCCTCATATATATAATAGCGAATTCACTGATCAAGTAACGCTCTGACATCATCAACAATGAAACTTGCGTCATATTATGATAGTATTTCTTGGTAATGTTTGACATGCATGGGAATGCTTTATTTTAACAAGGCTGAACGAAATCCAACTGAACTGTTTTACTGGTAAGACTGTCATTTTAGGAGCATGAAGAAACAAAAAAGTGGTCGACAATTAATGCTATCTACTGGAGTTCCGGGTTAATCGACTGGAGTTAAGGTTAAAATTTCAACTATCAAAATAACACCAAACAACAGGCAATTGCCTTATTCAAATGTAGAAGCAACTTTTACCTGTCATACCTTGATGGGCAATTTTCTAGTTTCAAATATTTATGAAAAAAAAAAAAAAAAAATATATATATATATATATATATATATATATATATATATATATATATATATATCAGTGAAATTTTATTCCTGTTTTCTTTTAATAAATTTTAAGCATCATTTTTTAAAACTGTTGAGAGAAAGTTTTGACTTTTGTTTACAATGTTTAGGTTTTCTTTGCAAGAAATGAAAAAAAAAAAAAAAAGCTAACAGCATTATAATACAGTGAAGCACCGTTTATACGTTTTTGAAGGGACTGTATGAAAAAAGCGTACAAATGAAAAAACGTATAATAGGTATAGGTTAATGTGTATTAGACTCTGCAGGGACCAATTTAAAAACGTATAATTGATAAAACCGTATAAAAGAGAAACGTATAAACGGTGCTTCACTGTAGATTATTTTTGCCACCCTACTGATTCCTTCAAAAACACCAATACAGATAAAATTTCCTTGGCTCTTGGCTTAGTTCTTTGATCAGTATTGGTAAACAGAAAGCATTTTATTTTTCCTTCTCTTCCTAGTCATTCAGACATGTTTGTTGAAAATAGCTAATTGACTCCATTTGTCTCATTAATTTTGATTTACATATTTTTGCATTTTTTCTTTAGTTGTTTCTCATTTAAAACCGAAATGCAAGAATGGACTACTAAAAGTGTGTACCGGCCAGCAGGGTTCGTTGATTGAAATCGTAATTAAAATCACAATTTAAATCAAGTGATTTTTTAAAAATAAAATCAGTTGATTTTATTTTTATAAATTAACTAGCTGTACCCGACGCGCGTTACTACGCCAACAAAAAAATACATCATTATACTGATTTTCATGACAATCGGTTGAACGGGGCAGAACTTGCTACTCTGCAGTGCCACCTGGTGGCGAGTAGCTTCAGTGAGCATATTATGCACCTTCTCCGTGGAAAAATACATATATATAGCAATTTTCATAATAATCGGTCCAGGTATCAAGTGAAGACGTGACTATACTCAAATTTTGTACTCACGCAGTTTGCAAGATCAATCCATCGCTAAAAATATCAAATAGAAAAAGTTTTAAATCCCCCTGTTGCATGAAAAACCATAAAACAATAAAGAAAGAATTTATTTGTTCAAACTCAAGAAAA
Source organism: Uloborus diversus (assembly GCF_026930045.1). NCBI lineage: Eukaryota > Metazoa > Arthropoda > Arachnida > Araneae > Uloboridae > Uloborus > Uloborus diversus. The sequence goes on from NC_072739.1 coordinate 154,555,897, forward strand.
ATGGCAACAGCTAACTTCGTATCAATGAGATCTTTCACGCGAATTTATTTTATTCGTATTTATCCAATGGATTGTGACTTAAATTGGAATAAATAAGGAACTATCGATCGGATATTTTTCGAACTGGTCTAAAAACATTCCCAGTACCAAAAATAACAAACGGTGAAAGTTTCAGCCAAATCTGCCGGGTAGTTTTTGAGTTCATGGATGACATACAGACAAACATTCATTTTTTTATGTAAAGATATATATATATATATAATATATATAAATAAAACGCAAGCCAAATACAAAATATTAAACAATTTATATAGATGGATGAATGATAAACTGATGCATCAGAAGTTTTATATCTGAGAAAACTTAGAAGATTTGCTTTAAATGCTTAGCATTAAAAGTGCCACACAGCATTTCAATTATTTAAACAATAATATTGAATTTTATTTTAATAGTTTCTTAATACTTTAATTTTGCAGATATTCAACAGAAAACCCAAGATTGCAAAAAATTGAAAACACAATTTAACTCAGAATCATAATAACGTACTAAAAATCTGAAACAAAAGCAAACTAATCAAGACAAAAACATTTTAATGAGAAAGGCTCATAAATGTCTTTCACTCAAACTGGAATATTAAGGCAACAAGAACAAAAAGTAATTAATCTTTTTCCTTGTGCTTTGTTTAGTTCCGGAAATAAAAGCTTCAGAGGATTTTCAACCAAGTTTTCCTGATCTTTCACACAGCACAAAAGTTTCTACCCTCATTTGAAGAACGAGGAAGAAGTTTAACATCAAGCCTTGTCTTGACTGATCATTTTTTTAATCAAAAATTAGCTAAAGTTTTTTTTTTTTTTTTGTATCGGAGCTCTCACAAATGACAATGCAAATATTTTTTGCTTCTGATATTTTGGTAATTTTATTTCCTTGATTAGACTAGAATTTTACTAGCTATCTAATCTTTGTTTTTCATGACTCTTTATGCTAATTCCTAAGTCCTTAATTTTATTGAGCAATCACGATTGCTTATTGCTTTCATTTGACTGTCGTTGGCGTTGTGGTTCCTTTTTCAGCTTGGACCAGGCCTGCAGCACCACCGTCCACCGGCAGCGGCGCGGCTGGTCCTGAGCACTGTCCCCCGAAATCCACTTTTGCTGGGCGGTGGCGTCCATGTCCCACACACACGAACGCCTACACACACACACACACACGAACGCCTACACACACACACACACGAACGCCTACACGCACACGCACGTACACAACACACACTCACTCACACACATGCGCCTACACAAACACACACGCTCGTGATTGCGAAAAACATAATTTGAATTCAAGATGCCAAAAATTCAAATTTTTTTTTTTTTTTAGTTTATTCATTTTTTATTACATCTTTTATTTTAATCCTAGTAGTTTACATACACTATCATAAACAAGGGCAGATCCAGAATCATCCCAAGGAAGGCAGGGTTGGCCGAATTGGACCCAATTGGGTTGGACCCAATGGGTTTTTTTGAAAAAACCCACTTAAAAAAACCCATTATTTAACCCACTTTTGGGTTTTTTTAAATTTTCTGAGAAGTTTTTTTAAAAAAGTAATTAATTTAAATACTTCACAATTTAAACTTCTTTTTTATTTGTTCTTCACCACCATAGACAATGAACATAAAAAATGAACTTTGAACTTTAATAGTATTTCTTAATTCTTAACGGCATTAAAAAAATACGTCAAAGATTTTAAATAAATGTATTTAACTTTTTTCTTTAACTGGTCAATAAATAACTCAAATTATATTGACCAAGTCCTGTCACGTCTGATTTTCTCAATATTTGTAGATTGTACAGAGGAAACTAATCTAGTTAAAAGGCTTTCACGTGAATTAGTTTCTGTTAACCAACACGTCACAAATCTCGAATAAACACAAGGTATATTTTTTAGAAATAATCAGATTTTTCAAACGGTCGACAGAAAACAGAACGGGTACAGTATTTTCATTATCTTACGAAAAGTTTAGTATTTCTTACTCTGTACACAGAAATAGAAAAACAGGCAACATAAAATTCAAAGAAATGTCTTGATTAAGCTGGAATTTCGTAAAAAGGGATTTAAACTACTTGAGGTTCTACAGTAGTTTTGCATAACAAAATGATATACAATAAAGTAAAATGCAAAAAAAAAAATGTAGTAATTAAAAACAAACAATAGATTTTATCACTTGAGAAGTAACTTTGCCTTAACTGTTGGTAATAATGAAAATTAAAAAACTTCAAACTTCACCATTCTTGGGGTTTTTTCGTCTTTTATACTTCTCTTCAGAAAACGCTAAATTTTAACTAGTTTTCCAGCTTTTTTTACCCGAAGACACTTTTTACACTTTGTCCATATACTTACGCTACAATACGCTGCAAGTACCCCACATTTTCCCTAAAAAAGACAAAAAAACCCACATTTATTTAAAAAAAACCAACTTTGGTTGGGTTTTTTTGGGTTTTATTTAAAAAAACCCAAAAAACCCTGGGTCCATGGGCTTTTTTGAAAAAACCCGGGTTTTTGCCAACCCTGAAGGAAGGGGGACTGATATTTTTACTTGTCCCTTACTACATATCTGATTTGCAGATGCTTGAGGGGGGCAGTGGAGCTGTCGTAATCACATCATTTTAATTCGAAACAACTAAACTACAGAGATATAACCAAGGAGTGGGAGGTGCTCTCCGAACATATTCCTTCTTTTTTTTTATCAAAGGTCTGCATTTTTTAACTTCAATTTGTAATAATTCTGGGGTAATATTTGGAATTCCTCCTCCCTAAATATCCAAGTCGTCTAAAATTGTTTTTTAAAATAATGATAGTCCCTGAACCCCACCCCTTTCCCTAATGCTACAAAATGTCAGGGGAATGCTTGCTCAAACCTCCCTTCCTCCTAACATCACCAAAGTTTGCTGAAATTGCAGTTTTTAACTTCAGTTATGAAAGGTTTCCAGGGGGGGGGGGGCTGAACTCCATTACTTCTTCTGATGTCATCAAAGATGACTTACACTTGCATTTTCAGGACTTCAATTTTTTAAATAGTTCCGGTGTAGAACCCCTCAAGGGAAGGACAATTGCCATTATATTTAATTGTATAAGTGAACTATAACATATAAAATAAACACCTAAATTTTCCCACTGCACAGGATTTGAAGATGGAAAAAACTTTTCGAAAGAATTAAACAACCCGTATACAGATTTTTAAACTATTGAATGCATTTTAAACCAGAACAAAACAGTCTATTAGTTTCGACAGTAAACGTAAAATCATTTTTGTCACAAGAGGGATGGTGCACCCTCTGCAAATGCTATTCGGGTACCCTTCAAGACAAAAGCCACCTACTAAAAAAGAAAAAAATTTTAAATCACCCCCTAAAATTGGTTTATGGTGCAGCCCGCACCATGAACCTCCTTCATAAGCACCCCTGCATAGTATAAAAGTTCCTTTGCTAGACAATTTAGTTTACTTCTAAATATTGGGTAGTTCATAGCTAATTGTGCTTTTTATTATTCAGCAACTACAGGTCTCACCATTTCCATATGCATAGTCCCCCCTCCCCCCACATGGTTATGAAATATTAATGCTTTAAAGCAAATGTAAGGTGGGCATTTCCCGTTTTCACAAAAATTTGCTTAATGTATAAATTTTTCTGTATTATGACTTAGCATTAAGTTTTAAGCATACATCCTGGAAGATTCCAAATGATCGTCCTGGGAAGTTGATTATGGGTGAAGAGGCTTTTTGCTCGTTTATTTATTCATCCTGAAACATCCAGATTTTATTTATTTCTTTGTTTATTATTTCAATCATTAGAAGTGCACATTTAAGTATTAAAAATATTATACTGCTAATGTCTTACCAATATGATGCATATATATCTATTAGTCACGATAATGATAGGTAGCTGAGCAATGTATAAAAGAAAATGTATCATATAGTAACACTTTTAAATTTTAAGAATGACAGCTTTCAGACGCGTTTATAAATAGCACTAACTATTTACAACTCACCAGCCCATTTCCCAAGTTTCTTCCAGTTCACTGTAGCTCCAACTAAATCTGCTACAATGCAGGTATACAATCCACGCCACAATGATCTTAGAATTACAAACAGAAACCAAAATACAGTAATACATCCAATGTACCAAACAACTTCATTTGAAACTTTTTGAGTCAATTCACACATCTTAGACATTTTAGTTTGTTCAAATAGAAGTCGGCACTTCGGCTTGCCCGTGAAATACTAAGTTTTATGAACTTGAGGAAGTGAGGAAGAAAAACTAGAAGTTGTCAGGGCACTTTACGGGTTCACGCAAAGATCACGCATCTAGCCGCCGGCTATTGCGTTGCGCGTTGCGTAAACAACTTTCGATTTTTTACAGTTGCCAGAACTGGCAAGAAGGAATTTTTAACACATAAATGTTATTATTTGTATATTCAATGATTGATCAATGATCATAACATTCTCGAGAAATTTTATAGATTATTTGAATATTTTTAACAATTCGTTAGCTTTAATAGTTCACTGCGCTTACGTTCGACGAACACGACCGGTAGCGTCCGGTTAGTTAATCACATGACAGCTAATGATCACGTGCTCCATTCAACCAATCAACAGCTTATAATGGTAACCGGTGCGGTAACCGGTTGATCATGGAACGCTGCGGTAGGTAACCGGTTACTTACCGGTAGACTGGTGAGGTTTGTCGAACGCAACCTGTATAAATCATTTAAAAGCTCACTTGCTATTAAAATATTTTTTTTCATTGGCAACAAAAAGATCTGTTTGCGTCTGCTCATGCGTCTGCTATTATCACAAACTCATGTGATAGATAAAAATTGCACTTATTTTAAATACTTGCCGAACTCTTTCTAATTTAAACCGGTCACAAATTGCATTTTAGAGCCAAATATTTTAGCTGAAAAGTAATTTTCAAGAATTTTGTATATTAAAACGTTTAAATGCTGATATTTATTTCTTCCTAAATTTGTTTCGTTATTGTAGCCGGCGATTTTTAAGTTTTAATTACAAGTAAAAAAAATATGTTCATCTTTGAATTATGTATTAAACTTGTTTAAATAATTTTTTACCTAAAGTGAATTTTTAAGTCGTATTATTTGTTTGAAAAATGTAATCAACGAGCCCAAAATTTGCCAAGATAGGGTTTTATCTACAATTGCATACCTTTTTTTGTTCCTCCACAAAGGTAGACAAAAGTTTTAATAATTTTTCTCATTAATCATTTGTTACTTGAACCAGATAGTTTGCAGTTCTTCAATGCTGTATTTTTAGTTCAAATTCAGGAATTACTTCTTCCTTTTACAGTAAAAAATATATGCATCAAAAATTGTTTTATGATTTAGTTTCTTTATTTGTGTTTCTAATTAATTTCAGACATGACCAAGAAAATAATTCTTGTCACTGGTGGCAGTGGACTTGTTGGAAAAGCCATTGAAGAAGTGGTCAAAAATAACAGTCATCAGGATGAAACCTGGCATTTTGTTTCCTCCAAAGATGCAGATCTCACGTGAGTATAGTTATCACATTTTTCTTAAGGTTGGTCAGCAGGATTTTGCTACTTAATGTACTTTTTCAATTATGGACATGCCTTAAAACAGTAGATTGAAACCCAAAGGAGCTTTAGACAGGGTCGTCATTTTGTATTTTTCCATGGAGAGGCAAAAAGTATGTACTCAATGTAAGTCATACAAAAAGAAAAACAGCAATAACCTTGTCCACTTGCATGTACATAGGGGTGTCCATTAGGGTGGTTCAAAAATACATGTATAAAAAAAAGTTTCTCCTAGATAATGAGCCACCCCTCAATATTTTTAGACTTGTGGATACCCATATACTGGAAGAATTTTAGCTTCCAATTTCCAGGGCCTGATCAAAGCACGGTCCTGCGGGTCTGTTGACCTGGGCACCATAATTTTTTGGGGCACCAAAATGGAGTAAATTAATTTTTTCTACATCCTTTTAAAAAATTTTACTTTGAAAATGTACAACATTTCTTATGAGAGGGGCACCAAATTTGACCAGGACCTGGGCACCACTTTGGCTTGATCGGGCCCTGCCTATTTCAACTGAAAAAAAAAGTGCTCAGCCCCCTCCCCCTAACTTTGTATGTATGGGGAAGGGGGTTAAGACATTACGTTGAACTGAAGGAAATATTACACATTATAATATACACTAGCAGTGGTGTAACTAGTGAGGGGGCAGAGAGGGCGGTCCACCCCGGGCACCATTTTTTGAGGGGCAGCAATTTCACACTTTTGATTCAAAAAAAATTTATTGCATTTTCCTAATAAGAAAATCATGCTTTTGATCTATTGCTGTAGGAAAAAAAGGAAGAAAAAAGGTCTTTGAATTGCAAAGTTTTGCTAAGACTATGATAATAAAATTACTCTAATACAAAACATGGGTTTTTCTTGTGGACATCTCAGCACTATTGTTTGTTTTTTCTCTTTCTCAGTCTGAAGCTACAGACTGAGAGACGTGGTAGTGTAAAGTCAAGAAACTATATTTGTTTTGTTTTTTTTTATTTTTATTTTTTTGTTTTTTTTTTTGCTGTTAAGGTTAACTATTGTGAAGGAAATAATAAATTTCATAACCTTTTGTAAAATGATAAAACTACCACTTGACTTTTTGTAAGTTCCTAGAAAATCACCGTATTAGAAAAATAAGGAAAATGTCAACAAGAGCAAAAAGTGAAAGGTATCATATGGTGGGCGATTTCTTGCTAATTTTCGGGATAGCATTATCTATTTCAACAATTGTTCCTATTGGTCATTGACTGCAAAATTTTCACTATAACAGTCTGAATTTTATGTTCATTTTATAAAAACAACTATTCACAACTCGAACAAAAATTGCTTGTACTACTGTTTTATGTCAGCAAATTCCTTTAAACAATGAGTTTTACGTTTAGTCATTCATTTCAAGGGAAGGTTTTTAATCAATAAAATGATCTCTAAGCAACGCCTTTCACATTTACATCAAAAGTAATAATTTTTTGTGCACAACTTTTTCTTCTCGTTAATCACAGTATGGTTAGTCAAATGTAAAAGGCTTCTTGATGTTATCGACCTCTATTAGTAAAAAAGAGACTCATCCAAATTTGATAATAAAGCAGTACCGTATCTAGGGAGGGGGGGGGGGTGAGTCTTGCTCGTACCCTGGAAGGCAATTTCTAAGTTTGTCAACAATAGGCGAGTCTCTCAAGCACAGATCCAAAAGAACACTTGGGTTTTAGACAGGACGTTAAAAACCATGATATTTACCATGGTTTTTACCATTTTCTTCTGGATTGGACAATAGCAGTGTGAATCTTCAGTGGGCAGAGTTTAAGGAAAAGCTAGCAAAAACGGTTGGGGATCATGTTCCTTTTAGGAGAAAGGGTGTCAACACTAAAATTTGGCCAATGTGGTTCTCCAGGGAATCTAAAGAGGCTCTAAATTACAAGCAAGCTGCTTTTCATAGGTTTAGAGAAACTGGTCACAGTGCAGATAGGCTCCAATATTGTAAGGCAAGGCGTAAATTTAAGTATTTGGTGCGGATTCAGAAAAGAGAGTTGGAGCAAAGACTGGCAGATAACATAAACAGGAATCCCAAGAGGTTTTTTGCATATGCTAATTCGGGGAAAGTTTGAAATAGTCATATTGGGCCACTGGTTGATGAGCACGGAATTTTAATTCAGGATGATAGTGATATTGCTAATGTTCTTAATAACTTTTTTTCGAGTGTTTTTAACGATAACTGTATCTCAACAGTTGACACCAACAAGACACAAGCTATAGTACAGCTTGAGGAGTTTATATTTTCCAGGGATGACGTTTTACTTCATTTGAAAAAAATTAAAGAGACTAAGGCTCCGGGACCTGATAATATTTATCCGAAAATTTTAGTTGAATGTGCGGAGGAATTAGCAGATGTAATCGTAAATATTTTCAATGCTTCTTATAACTTGGGGACAGTGCCAGAGGACTGGAAGCTGGCTAACATTACACCGCTCTTCAAGAAAGGGTCTAAAGGGAGTGTGGGAAATTATAGACCTGTGAGTCTAACTTCGGTGGTTTGCAAAATTTTTGAAACATTGATAAAAATTAAGTTAGTAAATTTTCTAGAGACTAATAATCCATTGACTAGTATTCAACAAGGTTTCAGGAAATGCAAATCTTGTGCAACTAATTTATTACATTTCTATGACAAAGTTACCACGGCTTTGGACACTAAGAAGCCTGTAGATGTTGTTTACATTGATTTTCAAAAAGCTTTCGATAAGGTACCGCATGTTGCTCTACTTAGCAAATTAGCTGATATAGGAATAGGAGGGAAAACTTTCATTTGGGTAAAAAACTGGCTGACCGGAAGGAAACAAAGGGTAGTTGTAAGGGGAAATTATTCTAATTGGAGTGAGGTTTTGAGCGGGGTTCCTCAAGGATCAGTGTTAGGGCCTGTTTTGTTCATTGTTTTTATGAACGATATTCACAAAAATATTCCTGGGAACATGAATTGTTTTGCTGATGATGTCAAAGTTATGGGGACTGTAGATAATGAAGAACAAGCAAAACAGCTGCAAGAGGATCTAGATCATATTACGGAGTGGGCTGATAAATAGGGTATGGCTGTTAATGTTGGGAAATGTCAAGTGCTACATTTAGGGCATGGAAATAAGTGTACAAGTTATTATTTGCAAGGTTCAGTCATTAGTCAGGCAGACAAAGTTACTGATCTGGGGGTCTTAATAAGTCAGGATTTAAAGTTTAGCCAACAGTGCAGCATTGCTAGTAACAAGGCCAATAAGATGCTTAGGTTTATCAATAGATCTATTTCAAACAAATCTAAAGAAGTTCTTCTGCCCTTATATAGAAGTTTGGTAAGACCTCATTTGGAGTATGCTGTTCAGTTTTGGTCTCCTTATCTTAAGAAAGACATTAGTGCATTGGAAAGGGTTCAAAGGCGAGCTACAAGGCTAATAAATGGACTTTCTCACTTAGACTATGATTCCAGGCTTAGAAGGTTAAAAATGTACAGTCTTGAGCAAAGAAGAGACCGAGGGGACATGATTCAGTTGTTTAAATTTATTAAATGAAAGATGTTACGGGGCTGAAGTTTAGCACTGAAAACAGGACAAGGGGTCATTGTTTTAAGCTATTTAAATCTCAGGCTAACATGGATATTAGGAAAAATTATTATTATAGCAGGGTAGTGGAACCTTGGAACAGTTTACCGGAAGAGGTGGTAATGAGCAAGGGAGTAGATAGTTTTAAGAGGGCCATTGATCTTCACTGGGGATTGTAAATTGACTAGGACCAGTCTAGCTGGGCCCAGAGCCTGTTGCTGGTCATCACTTTTGTATTTGTATTTATAGTGTTCAAATCCTTGCCAACCCTGTGGCCTTTTCTATACTATGGCTAATGTTCAACTAAGAGTCAGTGAGCAGTGAGCACCCTCTTAAAATTTGAGAAAGAAGCTAAAACTTTTTTTAATAATACTATTAGTAAGTTTTAAAAAGTAATAGCGGGTTGGCCTGGAATTTAGCTTGAAATAAAATGAACCACCGTACTGCCCATGAAGGATAAAGCTACTAAGACTACTAAATTAAAAGATTATAATATTCTACAGAAACAGCACACAAAATTTCACTGGGTGTACTTTTTTAATAGAAAGATATAAGTGTACAACAAAATGATATAGTTTAAAAAAATTTTTAAATGATGCAAATGTAGGCAATTGAAAGTATGTAAGAACTCTTACAGGCTTTGGATTATTTATTAGTCAGAAAATATCTGTGCCTTTGTTTGTAAAAGGCCGTAAACGCAAAAACAATTAGACTCTTTACCAAAAAAAAATTGAGATCTTAAAAACAGATATTGGTTAATTTCAGATTACACTATAAAACATATACTTAAATCTTTTTTTAAAAAATGGTGGTTTTTACATTGATAATATTTTTATCTTAAAATCCTACTTTAATTATAAATTTCATTGTTTACTACTCAAATCATGTGGATTTTATGTTGGCACATTTGAGAGAGTGAACTTTATTTTAAACTTATTTAGTAACTGAACATTTTTTCTTTTTTAAACATGCATATGAATCTTTTATGAACAATATATATGAACTCAATAAATATGAACAATATTTTACTGTTTGAAATAACTTGTAATATTTTTTCAAAATAGGAATGCTGAACAGACAGATGCTCTGTTTCAAAAACATCAACCAACTCATGTTATTCACCTTGCTGCCATGGTCGGTGGCTTGTTTAGAAATTTGAAGTATAATTTGGACTTTTTGGTATGCTTTTATATTTTCAAATTCGGGTATGAAATATAAATTTATACTAATTTTAATGACAACTTTATTTTTTTATGTATGATGTCTACTTCAAAAGTTTGCTTTAAAAATATCAGTTTTATTAACGAAAGTTTTAGCAATTATCTTTTTTTTAGAAAAATGATTTGAAACGTTTTTATATTTTAGTGTGTTTCTAGATTAAGTATGATTTTATCAGTCTAACACTCATACGGTATTTATCCATTGACGAACTGAATTGCTTTTGGGCTAAATTATCAAATGACACAACTTGTTCCTCTGAAAGTTGTAAAGAAACTTTTTTTTTAGGGTGAGAAAATGGAGCTAAGCATGGAAAATAGTTTTTTTTTAATTTTTTTTTCACTAATAAATCCATTGAAAAAGAATTAGTTTAATTCACTTGAACTTTCTGAAAACTTTATGTGATTAAGATATTTATAATGAAACAAATTAACAAGATAAAAAATCAGTAACACTATATTTATCCCTGCATTTTTTGAAAAACTTTTTCAATGAATAGTCTCTATAATTTTTTTAAACATTTGAAAAGTTAGCCTTCCCAACTCTATCCTTTAAGATTATTTTAATTAGATAATTTTCTCAAAACAATACTTTTTTCCCTTGCACATTTTAGATAAAACCATATGGAAAAAGAAATTTTATTCATTGTCATAAAAATGACATGAAAAGTATTTATTTTTAAAAAATAATTAAATAAAAACAATATAATGAATAAAACATTGTGGGTTGCAAAACGTGTTTTAAATGAAAATCTGTTGAAAAAGATTTTTAAATTTTTTTCCCATTTTGGACTTGTGTCTCAAATTATGTACAAAAAGTTTTAAAATATACTATAAATAGAGTCAAAAACACCCTGTTAAAAATATATTTATTTTTTTTAATTTATGAATTCATGGAAAAATCATTTTTGTATGGTATTTTAACTAATCAAAAAATTAAATAAAAAATTTTTTAATCTGATACATAACATATATGCAGCACTTCAATTACACTTACATTTTGTAGCATTTTTGCTCTCTGTGAATAAAGGGACTTAGCATTATAAACTTTTTCTTTGAACTTGTAATTTGGAAAAAATTTTAACATGGACATTTTATTTTTCTTCAGAGGAATAACATTCATATCAATGACAATGTGCTACAAAGTAGTTTCAAGCATGGGGTTGAGAAAGTTGTATCTTGTCTTTCCACTTGTATCTTCCCGGATAAGACCACATATCCAATAAATGAAACAATGGTAAGATTTATGTGTTTGATTTTATCTTTGCATTTCCCTCTTTTGTTATTATTTTGTACATTAGTTTTTTTTTTTTACTTAACAATGCAATACATTGTGGTATAAAGTTCTCTTACGTTTGTAGCTAAGTGACTGTTTAGACTGTAGTGGGAGTAAAAACGTGCAGCTGGCCTCCAATTTGGTTATTTAGGTTTTCTTGTTGTTGTCTTGGGTCAGCTAGGCTGGCAATTTTGGGGCGCACTGATTCAATTTTTGAACTATATGGTAATTTGGTGTGAAGTCCGATTTCCACAGTACACACATGCCATAAGGAACCGTTTATAGGGTGGGCAACCATTCACAGCTTAACAACACATTCAAACAAAGAAAGGACAATTATTACAGTATTACTATTAGGTTTGTTATTATGGTTTTCAGAAATGTGGTGGTGTCACACTCTGCAAGAATGGACAGAATGTTATGTGATGATCGCTTTTTCGGTTTTTGGAGCTTTGAATGAGTGTCCAAGTGAAATAGCTTAATTTGCTAGTTAGTCAAAAATGTAAGGGAATTCTTTATTAGAGAATAAAAAGGGTTCATAGGAGGGCTACTCAGCTTGTACTTTCAGATTTAGATTATGGTACCAGGTTTAAAATATATAGCCTGGAGCAGAGGAATGTCAGAGGGGACATGATTCAGTTGTTTGAATTTATCAAAATGAAAGATGTTAATGGGTTAAATTTTTGCATGGAAAGCAGGACGAGGGGTCATTATTTTAAGCTAACCAAATCTCAGGCTGATCTGGAAATAAAGAAGTTATTATTTTAGTAAAGTTTTGGGCACTTTGAACAGCTTACCAGAAGAGGCTGTAATGAGCAATGGGGTTGATAGCTTTAAGAGGGTCATAGGAGAACCTTCTTCACTGAGAGAGGAAATCTTCACTGAGGATTGATTAACCAATGGGGACCAGCCGAGGTAGACCCAGAGCCTGTTGCTGGTTATCACTTTTGTACTTGTTATTTGAAAACATTTTTACTCAAGTGCTCCCAAAGGAATGATGGGTGCTGTGAAGAAGGTTTTTGAAACTAATTCAAAGTCTAAAAACCGAAGAAAATGCAACAAAGCGGGAACAGCAAAACTTTGTTTGTCTTCACATATTATGACACTCATCACATTTCTTAAAATGGTGACGACTAAATAATAAAACCAGTTTCTCATCCCCACTGGCACTTTAGTTCACATATTCATTCTCTAAATGTGGGAGATCTTTGTTGTACCCTGCAGGAATTCGCATCGGGACACCAGCTTCTTTTCTCTGCTCCCCACATATATTCTCTGCTAGCCCACATATTCATTCCTCTAAATGTAGTAAATCTTTGTTGTACCCTGTAGGAACTCTCATTGAGACACCAGCTTATTTTTTTTTTCTCCATATATATTCTTTGCTAGCCCACATATTCATTCCTCTAAATGTAGTAAATCTTTGTTGTACCCTGTAGGAACTCTCATTGAGACACCAGATTATTTTCTCCGCTCCCACTACAGCCCACATATTCACTCCTCTAAATGTGGGAGATCTTTGTTGTACCCTGTCAGACCTCTCCTTGTGAGACTAGCTGTTCTAAGTTGTTCATCTTTATAAATGAATGGTTAACTTGTTTCTTGAATGCTCATTGTTATTAAATTATTCATTTCAGATACACAATGGTCCTCCTCATGAATCCAATTTTGGTTATTCTTATGCTAAAAGACTTATAGATGTGCAAAATCATGCTTACAATGTGCAACATGGGTGTAAGTTTACATCAGTCATACCAACAAATGTGTTCGGACCTCATGATAATTTCAATTTGGAGGATGGTCATGTCTTGCCCGGACTGATTCATAAAACATATGAAGCTAAAAGTAAGCTATCCAGTAATTTTAAGTGAAATCAATTCTGTTCATGTATTGTTTAATATTTTGATTTAGACGAAAGGAGAACAACTTTCTTTTGTGAACTGATAATATTCTTAATAACAAAGTATGAAATTGCTATCTGTTAACTCAATATGAAATCTATACAGTGTATTCATCTAAATAATTCATAGGCAGGCCGTAATTTTCACAGGAACTTGGCTCGTGCACTTCTTTTTAATTTTATGCAAATTTTAACATTTTAGTCGAAATTAAAGCTATTTACTCGTAAAAAATTAGTTGTACAAGTTCTAGGACTCCTGCCCTTCTTTAGATAGGAATTATGGCCTGTCTATATGAAAAAAATGTTTTGTGAAGTGAGTACGTGTCATCGACTCGGAACAACAGTAAGATATCTAAGCCTGAAAACAACAGTAAGGTATCCTACTGTTGCTCTGAGGAGTTCCAATTATCGATCAAATTGTAAAAGTTATTAATTGTCTAGTAGTTGTTAATCAAATTGCAAAAGTCAAACTAAAAAAGAGAAAAAGAACCCAAAAAATTAATCAGCTAAAATAGAATTGTTGCTTGTACTTTTTCACTAAAAGATTTTGTCATATTTTTGAAAATTAATACTTTAAATCTCTAATAAAATGAATGTCTTTCTTGTTTTTCATACAAATTTGATGAAAGAAAAAAAATTCAAATGTAAATACTTAGAACTATTATCAGAATAACAACAATATTTTTGTTAAGTCAGACCAAACAACGTAAGTAGAAGCACAAATTTATAAATTACAGCAGACACGTGTTTCGGCGTTACAGGGAACGCCTTTTTCAATGCAAAAATAATGAGCTTATGGATGAAAAGACATCCGACAAAAGCCAAGAGCAGATAAGCATGCAGCTTAAAAGATAAAAACAGCGGATTAGCCAAACACCAATGACAAAGTTATAAACCTTTCAGGAACCAATAGGAATGCAAGCAAAGGTCAGGAGCTTTCGCTTAGGTACGAACCCAGAAAGAAAGAATTCAATTGGACAAGGATTAAGCCGAAGCTTAAACAAAAAGAAAAGAAATTGTCAGTAACCGTGAACCGCAAGAAAGGAAAAGCAGAATGGAAAACCATGAAAAAAGATAAACAGAAACAAAAAATATTCGAAAAAAGGAAAAATAAAGATAAATAGAAGAAAATTGGGGGGGGGGGGTGTCAATCAAGACAAAAAGGCAAAAATAAACAAAGAAAGATAGATAAAAATGAGTGGGGAAAAAAAAAAAAAGAGGGGGGGGGAATGGGGAAAGGACAGTATTAAAGATATGGGAGCCAAATGTTAGAAAAATATGGAACTGCACTAAGATCTTAGTGCAGTTCCATATTTTTCTAACATTTGGCTCCCATATCTTTAATACTGTCCTTTCCCCATTCCCCCCCCCTCTTTTTTTTTCCCCCACTCATTTTTATCTATCTTTCTTTATTTATTTTTGCCTTTTTGTCTTGATTGACACCCCCCCCCCCCCCCCCCAATTTTCTTCTATTTATCTTTATTTTTCCTTTTTTCGAATATTTTTTGTTTCTGTTTATCTTTTTTCATGGTTTTCCATTCTGCTTTTCCTTTCTTGCGGTTCACGGTTACTGACAATTTCTTTTCTTTTTGTTTAAGCTTCGGCTTAATCCTTGTCCAATTGAATTCTTTCTTTCTGGGTTCGTACCTAAGCGAAAGCTCCTGACCTTTGCTTGCATTCCTATTGGTTCCTGAAAGGTTTATAACTTTGTCATTGGTGTTTGGCTAATCCGCTGTTTTTATCTTTTAAGCTGCATGCTTATCTGCTCTTGGCTTTTGTCGGATGTCTTTTCATCCATAAGCTCATTATTTTTGCATTGAAAAAGGCGTTCCCTGTAACGCCGAAACACGTGTCTGCTGTAATTTATAAATTTGTGCTTCTACTTACGTTGTTTGGTCTGACTTTACTATTCAGCACAAAGGTATTTATTTATCTTAATATTTTTGTTGTTTCACTTTTGCTATTTGTTTAAATATATTATATAGAGTTATTTTTTCAATGTATTTCAGAGAATGACATGCCACTTGTTATATGGGGATCTGGAAAACCCCTTCGCCAGTTTATTTACTCTCATGACTTAGCAAAATTGATAGTATGGGTGATGAGAGATTATAATGAAATAAATCCTATTATATTATCAGGTGAGTACATGCTTATAAAGCTATTTCAAGTACTACAGAGCCGTGTCCAAGGGGAGGGTTTTAGGGGTTAAACCCCTCCCATTGGCGAAAAATAATAAGGAAAATGAAGAAAATATGTTTTTTTTTTTTTTTTGGCTTAAATTAATTTTAATGTAAAGTTTGTGTTCAGCGGGTTTTTTTTTTTTTTTTTTTTTTTTTTTTTTTTTTTTTTTAACTTTCTCTCTTTTTTTAAGTTTTTCTGCAATTTACAACTGTTAAAGCTTTCTCAACTGAAATAATATTTTGGAAAAGCTAAGGTGGAAGAACTGCTGAATGATCTATCAATACAAAGCATTAATATTGCTTATTGTAAGGAGATTATGATGAATTTAGCATAGCAATGAAAATGCATTAGTGATGGTGTTTGGTAATATAATTTATATCTGCAATAACCTCTTTCTTGTTTAATTTATTAAGCATTATTTCGATTATTTAGAACATAAAACCTGATATACATTCTACATTATAAAAGAATTTGTGGATAAATTTTAGTATTTATTGCAATGTACCGCATAAGCAGATTTAATTAAAAAGAAACAAACAAGATTTGATTGTTTCCTGTAACCTGTAAAATGAAGGAATACTTTGGTCAACTGCGCAGCCAAAACTATCCCCTCAAAAAAGGGGGGGTTCAGCAGCCCTTTTAGGTGTATAAACGCCATACTGGGATCGACAATTTGTCGTAAACTAAAGGTTGGGGGGGGGTGAACTCCCCCCTCCCGCAGGTAAGATTAAAACCCCTCCCTTTATGAAAATCTGGACACGGGCCTGCAAGTACAGTAGAAGACCATTATAACGCTGACCTATATAAGAGTCATTCCATGTCAAGTGACCTAGGGGTCCCTGCTCGGCCCATCTCCGATTTGGATGAAATTTTATAGAGAAGTAGAGATGCCTTTGAAACTAATCAGTGCAAATTTTCAGCTTCCTAGATCCATGTCTTGAGGATCTAGGATCTCCGAAAAATGTGATCCAAGATGGCGGATCAGTTTTTTGTGCCAAATTGTATAGTTTACACCAATTTTACATTAAATTTTATTATACTGGAAGCCTGAAATTTTAGGTGCTTAAAGTATGGTTGACCGTTAGTATATTCAAGTATTTTTGTGAATTTGAGCTCGTTAGATTTTGTGTAGCATGCGCATGAACTTATGAAAAAGCGTGACGGGAAATTTTTTTCCTGGATTTTAGGTTGTTATAAAATCTGAAAAAAAATAATTCAAAAGTTCGTACTTCGTGATTATATTGTAAAAATGCTTCTTTTTAATGGGTTACAGTTACAGAGCTTAAATATGTATTTTCTAGAAGATATTGCGATTTAAAGTGGCTATCAAAAACCGTTCAAGTGAAAAATAGCCTACTTTCAAAGCGCTATAGTTCAAGTTTGTCACCTCGCATCTTCTTTTCGTTTATACCATTAGAAAGAACACGCTTTTTCCTTTCAAAATAAGTTTTTTCTTTGATGGTGTTCTTTCGAATGAGGATGAAAAAACGAGCTTGAAATTATGTCAGTCGAAACGAATTGCCATGTTCAATCTCATATTACAGAACATTTTATAACACTGGAAGCCTGAAAATTTAGAAGCTTAAAGTAGTTTTGGTTGTCAACACGTTCTAGTATTTTTGTGAGTTTGAGTTCATTAACTTTTCTGTAGCACGTCTGCAAAGTCTTGACAAAACGCAGCAGAGAATTTTTTTCCTGCATTTTAAAATGTCATAAATTCTGAGCAAAAATGATTCAAATGCTCAAACTTTGTAATTCTATTGTCAATATGCATGTTTTTAATGGGTTATAGTTGCAGAGCGTAAATATTGATTTTCTAAGAGATATTGGCATCCAAAGTGACTATCAAAAAAGTTCACATGAAGAATAGCCTGTTTTTAATGCCCTGTAGCTCAAGTTTGTCACCGTGCATCTTCATTTCGTTGGTACCATGAGAAAGAACATATTTTTTCCTATAAAAATGGAATTTTTTTTAGATGGTGTTCTTTCAGATAAGCGGGAAAAAATAAGGATGATATACTATTTGTCGTTAGCGAGAAAATCTCGTTCTTAAATAAATAAAGAATGGTGAATGCCATGTACAACCGACTTATAGGGATTTTGCAACTGTTATAAGTCAAAAATAGTTTTTATTAATCATTTAAAAAGATACTTTGCAAATGAAATATGATTAAAAAAAAAATTATCTTGTTCTTTCTAGTGTATCAGTCCGCTTCCTGAACAAAATACTTTTCTGATTCTAACATATTTCATTTACAAAAGAACTTTTTAAATGATTAATAAAAAACTATTTCTGAACTTATAACAATTGCAAAATCCCTATAAGTCGGTTGTGACGGCATTCACCATTCTTTGTTTATTTAGGAACGAGATTTTCTTGCTAACGACAAATAGTATATCAGGCTCATTTTTTCCCGCTTATCTGAAAGCATCGAAAAAAAAACTTATTATTATAGGAAAAAATATGTTCTTTCTCATAGTACCAACGAAAGGAAGATGCAAGGTGACAAACTTGTGCTACAGGGCATTAAAAACGGGCTATTTTTCATTTGAACAATTTTGATAGCCACTTTGGATGCCAATATCTCTTAGAAAATCAATAGATACGCGCTGCAACTATAACCCATTAAAAACATGCATATGGACAATAGAATTACAAAGTTCGAGCATTTGAATCATTTTTGTTCAGAATTTATGACATTCTAAAATCCAGAAAAAAGTTTCTCTGCTGCGTTTTGTCAAGACATTGCATACGTGCTACACAAAAAAAATGAACTCAAACTCACAAAAATACTAGAACGTGTTTACAACCAAAAGTACTTTAAGCTTCTAAAATTTCAGGCTTCCAGTGTTATAAAATGTCCCGTAATCTGAGATTGAACATGGCAATTCTTTACGACTGACATAATTTCAAGCTCCTTTTTTCATTCTTATTCCAAAGAACACCACCAAGGAAAAAACTTATTTTGAAAGAAAAAAATGTGTTCTTTATAATGGTATAAACGAAAAGAAGATTCCAGGTGACAAACTTAAGCTATAGCGCTTTGAAAATAGGCTATTTTACACTTGAATGGTTTTGATAGCCACTTTGAATCACAATATCTTCCAGAAAATACATATTTAAGCTCTGTAACTGTAACCCATTAAAAAGAAGCATTTTTACAATGGAATCATGCAGTACGAGCTTTTGAGTTATTTTTGTTTAGATTTTTTGACAACCAAAAATCAGGAAAAAATTTTCACATCACGCTTTTTCACAAGTTCACGCGCATGCTACACAAAACCTGTTGAGCTCAAATTCACAAAAATACTTGAATATACTAACGAACAACCATACTTTAAGCGCCTAAAATTTCAGGCTTCCAGTGTAATAAAATTTCCTGTAAAATTGGTGTAAACTTGGCAATTTGGCACAAAAAGTTGATCCGCCATTTTGGATCACATTTTTCGGAGATCCTAGATCCTCAGGATTTGTATCTAGGAAGCTGAAAATTTGCATTGATTAGCTTCAAAGGCATCTCTACTGATGGATAAAATTTCATCCAAATCGGAGATGGTTGAGTGGGGACGATTTGAAAAATTAGGTCAGTTGACATGGAATGACTCATAACGCAATTCTCTATAAACCGTACAACTTTTCAGAAGTAAACAATAGGTTTTGGAAGCTTAAAAAATCCCTGTTTTACTTTGCAAACATAAAAATTGTTAGGCAAATTAAATTTTGAGAGTTTTTCATGTTTCCATCTTAATTCAAAGCTTTTAAATTTAAAATTTTTACTCATAGTAAACAGAAAATACCAGATGACTCTTGAAAATGCAGCTGTTATGCGAACCATAAAGCTAGCAGAAGTGCAGAATAATGCACTTTCTTTTGATTGTGAAACATATTTATTTGTGAATAACTAATTGTAATATTGATGCTTATATACTCATTGCAGATAAAACTCATTCTGAAGTGCTAATATATAGATATATTCTGAATGTTAGTTTCAAAATTTGTGAAATGATCTATATAACGCAAAACCCTGTATAATGCAAAAGCTCCGGTCCCAAGGTGTGCATTATAACGGTTTTCTACTGTATACTGAATAAACTAAAAAATCAACTCCTCTGTTAGTGCTTATCTTTAGCATTTTTACCACTACAACTTGCTCCCTTTAAAGCAGTGGTTCCCAACATTTTTAGGTATGCGACCCACCAGTTTTTTAGAAACCACCATTGAGGCCCACTAACTAGTAGATATTACTTGTACAGTCTAAATTTACTTTCCGTTTAGCATCTGCTCATAACTGTCCTCAAGTATAAATAATATTGTACCATACTAGGACTGGAAGTGTGTTAAAAACAAAAGTTCTTGGGGTGTTAATCCCCTAATTCCCTTATGCTGCGCCACTGATAGTAATGTACTGTACAAGAACAATTTTCAAACTAATATTTAAGGAAGAAAATAACTTTATTGTTATTCACTTAGCTGGCATGGCTGTAATGAAACTCAAAAATAAATCATCCATCAAAGTTAAAGCTCCATTATTTTTCCTCTGCGAGGGAGTTGATGTCTGGATCAAGGGCGCCCATATGTAAAATTGTAAGGGGGGGGGCTCAGATATTTTCCCCATGGGTTAGGAAGGTACTTTTTCCATAGAAACCAATTTCAGGATAATATTAAAGTCATTAAAATATTTCATTTGTAATTAGTTATTCATTAATGGCTGGAGAATAAATATTTTCACATTTCTGCAAAGAAAAAAGTACCAAAAGCAAGGAAGTTCTAATTTCAAAGGGGGGCTCGAGCCCCCCCTCCCTTGCCCCCCATATGGGCGCCCTTGGTCTGGATTGAAACTGGATAGTTTTAGTCTCAAATAACTTGCAACATTCAATGCATTTCTATATTTTTTAAACTGCAGTGAAAAGTCTCATTCAAATAAATTGGTTGTCAAAAAGCCCGTCAAGTGTCTCAATTCACTGGTTGGTCATGACAGTTCAGCAAAGGAGGAGCATTTTTAACTTGAAGCTTGAAGCTAATACTAGTTTCTTTGGCTATTTTATTTCAAAGAGTATCTGATTCATTAGATTTATTCAATTATTGTGGAAAGTTCCTAAGAAATATGAAAAATCATTATCTTAAAGTTCCTTATTGGGGATGAGCGAGGGAGAGTTTTTGAGTGACAGTTCATGTAATATGTGAATTTTCACAAAAAACGGAAATTAAGACCCGAACATTTATGTAGGTTTAGATTCTCTACCAGTATCTACTGTCCAGTAACACACTGTCCACGGCTCACTTGTGGCCTATGGGCTGGGAACCACTGCTTGAAGCAGAGCCGGATTTAAGGGAGGCAGGCGGGGCTGCCCCCCAGGGCCCCCACAATAAAATTTTTACAAAATATCCTAACTTTCACCCGGGTCAGCAAATTTTACATTTTTTCTTCCCTATAAATTATAATACCGTAAAATCCCGAAAGTAACCCCCCTATTTTCAAAACAAAACTTGTTGATTTCAGAAAGGGGGGTTTATAATCGAGATTTTTCTGAAAAATTAGCCAAAAGTTTGCGAACGCAAACACAGACAAATCTTTTACTGGATTTAGTAAAATTTACATTTCTGATGATCCTAAACTCGTTCAATTACATTATTTTTCCTTTAATAACGGTTATTTTTAAGTTTCGCGCTACTTTTTAAGCAACACGTTTCCAAAATGGCGTCACGTTTTCAAAATGGGGCCGTGTTAAAGATCGTTCAGTTTCACAAATCAGAACAAAAATGCTCCTTCCAAAATGAATAAAAAGCAGTACAATCGTATAAATTTCTTTTATAATACGTATAAACAAAAAAACAAAAAAAAAGCGCCCTTGCATCAAAAGGAGTCTTGATATTTTGGAAGGAATAAACCATGGAGACCTTTTTTTTTCTTTTTTGTTTAAATCATTGTGTTTTCTTTCTTTTTTTTTCTTTCTTTTAGAAAAGCAAAACTGCACATGGAGGGGGAAACTAAACCTTTGTAAATGCTTTCCAAGTAAAGCAGAAAATGTTATCCTTCTTTTTTTTTGGAGGGAGTGGCAAATGAAGATGATCGGAAAATTTTCAGATGAAGGGGGGGGGGGGTATATTCAGGATTTTTTAAAGTGATTTCACTTTCCACAAAAAAAGGGGGGGGGGCTATAATCGATAGGGGGGTTTCTTTCGGGATTTTACGGTAATAATATAAAAAAATAAATAGCAGTTACTTTAGGATGTAATTATTATTTAAGTGCTGATTGAAAATATCAGATATATACATATATATCAAAATATCCGGATACATATCGAAGTATCAGATATTTTTGAAAATATGATGATCTTTTCGTACCCTGATTAGGGGCCTCCACTCCTTCATTGCCCCGGGGCCTCCACACTTCCAAATCCGGCCCTGGCTTTAAGGTAATACTTCAGACTTTTAAAAAAATTTACTGTAGCCAATAGGTGGTCTGACTGTTAGTGGCCTCTTTGATCTATGTTCCACAGGGTGGCGACAGGAACTGTGAAAAAAAGTTCCCTGACTTTTCCCTGATTTCCCTGATTAAGTTCATCAAATTTCCCTGATTTACGTTACCAATGATAATGGTTTTCTTTCTTTGCTCTACTTGAAATCCATTGTATGTTTGCATAAAATGCAGTATTTTAAACGTTTTAAGTTGTGTAAAGTTGTTGAACTAAAGATATATTTTAAAAAAATGCTACTTTTTTAATAAAATGGTTAAAAAAACATATCAAGTCAATTTTTTTTTGGGGGGGGGGACCTACAAAACAGTATATTAAATTTTTCTACAATGGAAAGATTATAGAAAAAAAACTACTTTACTTTCACAAATCACTTAGCATAAGAATTTTAAGAAACTATTAAAATTACTCTTAAAAACATGTGTATTTATGATAGAACTAAAAAGTAATTGAAATTATTTTGAACTAAGTTTTCAAAGAGTATAATAATTGTTGCAAAAATAACAAGTAATAGTGAAAGAATAGAAGTAATGTAGTTATTCTTATATAACTAATTGACATATTTATGCAAAACAGATGAAACCATTCGACACCTATTCATAGGGAGTTTTTCTCTAATCAAGAACATAGGTTTTAATGAATGAATACAGCATTTTAACAGTAAAAAAATTAAGATATTTATCTAAGTACACATGTTAACTCTATTTCAAATGATTTCAGTATGTAACAAAAAAAAAAATCTTGGATTGCTTTTGTAACA
The DNA here is from genome assembly GCF_026930045.1 of Uloborus diversus. Lineage (NCBI taxonomy): Eukaryota > Metazoa > Arthropoda > Arachnida > Araneae > Uloboridae > Uloborus > Uloborus diversus. The sequence continues at coordinate 154,578,865 of NC_072739.1, forward strand.
AACAACTTTGAAATGCAAGAAAAAAAGAAAAAAAAACAATTAGTTAATTTCAAAATATATAAAAGAAGAATACAACTTGGTTGTAAAATTAAAGAATCACTTCAGTCTGAAGAAAAGAAAACCTTTATAATCTGCGGTGACATCAAATAGTATAACGGCAAAAAACAAAGTTTTTTTTTATTGAAAGTTCAATTTTAGCAATTAAATTAAAAACGCGAAGAAGTAATAACTTTTAAGTTTTCATAGTATTAATTCAAAAACCAAAGATTTCTTCTTGAAATCGTGATTACAGTACGCTAATTACTTCGAGACAATGGAATAAAGGCAAAGGAGCTAAGGCATTAATGAAGGCTTTCTCTTTGCCTGTATGGTTGTTTATTTTACATAGCATTAAAAGCGTAAAAGGAAATTTCAAGTCCCTAGGTAAAATAAACAACCTAACAGACATAAAAGCAATCTTAGGACGTTCATCCTGTGGTTAATAAGTAAGATTCAATACTTTGACGTTGAGGAAAACAGATGCACAAATATGCGGCAGTGTATAATCTCACCTCATTAATTTTACTTTTTTTTTTGAACAGTTAATTGGCGGAAAATGCGTAGGGAATTAGAGTACTTAATTTTGTAAAGCAAAAAAAAAAATTTTTTCTTCATAAAATCAATTTTCCCTGATTTTTTGTTATTTTTTCAAAATTTCCTGATATTTCCCCGACTTTTCCCTGATTAATAAAGTTCCCTGACTTTTTCCTGATCTCCCTGATTTCCCTGATCTGTCGCCACCCTGTTCCAATTAATTCCTACTTTTATACAAGTTTTCAAAGCTTAAAAAATAGCTCATATCAAAGAAAAATATTTAATACTTCAGAAAAATGTGGACAGATATTCTTACTAGATTGTAAATTTTAAAATCATTAATGGTCTTAAAAAAGGCATATCTTATGAATGAATGAATTGATTGAAAGTCATTGATAATATCTACACTCGAGCAACATTTTTCAGTCATGAATGACTTGTTATTTTCATATATTATGGGGGGGGGGGGGAGAGATAAACTGGTATACAAGAACAAAACTTTCTGCTTCATGACGGCCGAGCTTGTTCAAACTTTTACGGGAGTTGAATACTCAATGTAAGTTTTATCAGAAAAATCCAAAATATGCGCCCGCTCAAATAAAAAGAACATGAATCTTTCAATATCTGGAGGGGGAGCAAATGACCCCCTTGAATGATGGGCCTAATGATGGCAAAAGTATGTCAGTGAAAATGACTTATTATGGGTCTTGTTTTGTCAGTTTTGATTATTTAAAAAAAAAAAAAAATTATACAAGATATTTAATGAACTTTTGTTTTGATTTTCATTTTTTAAACTTTTCTCAAATCTGCAGTGTATGCGGGTCTTTTTTTTTTTGAGCAATCAAGATTGCTTATTGTTCTTATTTGACTGTTTTGAATTCCTATGATTTTATTTTCCCACCAGCACCCTCTGCCAGCACCACTGTCGCGTCGACCGGCCTCACTGTGCTGCTCCTATAGCGAAAACCCTCTCGAGGTTGCGTCCATATCCTACACACACACGCCTACACACTCTTGCCTGCTCAGAGACACAAACACACACTCCTACACACTCATGCCTGCACACAGACACAAACACATATGCCTACACACACAGCACTGCATACACAACACACATACACATGCACCCACACACATGCACCTACACAAACACAGACGCGCATTTATACACACACACGCTCGTGATTGCGAGAAACATAATTTGAATTCAAGATGCCAAAAATTCAAATTTATATATATATATATATATATTTTTTTTTTTTGAATAAATTTTATGTAAATGTTGGAGTGAAAAAATTGATTTTCATTCTGTTTAGAGTTAGTGTTTTTACAGGGCTGTCTGGAAAAGGATTTCTAACAAGTTGTCTTTCAAATAAATTTCATTTCATTGTGGTTTCAATTGTGAATGTAAGTGAATAATGAATTTATTACTTTCAACAGTGGATGAAGCACAAGAAGTTAGTATAAAAGATGCTGCACTGGCTGTAGCTGAAGCATTTGAATTTAGAGGAGAAGTTATTGTATCCTTTTATGACTAAAAAATGAGTTATTATCTTTCACTTTTGTTGTATATTGAAGTTACAAGATTTGTCATTTTAATTTTCTAAAAAATATAAAACAAACTGAATGCTCAACTTTTAAAAAAAAAAAAGTTTTTTTCCATCTTGCATCTGAATAAGGACACTACCATTTTTATCGTTATTTTTAAAAATCACCGTATTTCCTATTCATTCTAACATTGGCTAATGCAACTTATGAGGTCTCAAAGTATAATGTCATCCATTTTCAAGTTTTTTTTTTTTTTTTTAATTTCTAATGGCAAGGTTCATGACAAATACAACAAACAAGTAACAGAGACTGAAACCAAAGAATAAAAGTCATTCTCCTCATGCAGTCTTGCAAACCAATATCTTCAAGTCTCAGATTTTTACTAAATTATAATGCATTATCCAAGATGGTTGGTATCCATTGTTCTAATGTTACAAAGTCTAGTTTAACCGCTTTGAGCGAGACACAAGCTATGCTAAGAATTTGCCAAGCTATGCGAAGAAGGATGAAATTACATGTTTTTAACTTTAACGTATCCAAAAATTTAAAAGTTCTGGCCTATGACACAGGTTGCATTTTATTTCATTTTCTTATTGATGGACATAAGTTAGACTGCATTACAAAACATAATTTCTGAAGTAGAAATGTTTTTTCTTCTTATTTTGAAATTGTAATTTTAGTTCACAGATGTATATTCAACCCTAAATTTTTTTTATCTATTTTTTATTGTATTCATTGCTTTAAAAAAAAACTGACCTGTGTAGATACATTTGAAAGGTAAAGAAAAAAAACATAAATTTATGCTTTTAAAATTTTATTTACACCTTGATATATATATTAGTTTCTATACCTTATTCATTTTTTTTAATTTTTCCCACCTCTTATAAATCAACAAATACAAATTTTACAATTTTCAGATGTGCTTTGCTTTTAAGATCGTTTGCATCCTTTTGTCTCTTTGTTATAGACTTATTTTTTAACTTATCATTTAACATTCTCGTAACTCTAACACAAACACGCAATTTACAGATAAACCTTTTTCTTATGCATTTTGTACCGCCATCTTCCAAAACTAACAGAAGAAAAAAGTTTCATATAGTCCCCCCCCCCTCCATTATTTGGTTGTCTTTGTTTTCTCTTTTGTTTTTATCTTCCTTACTTTTTGCATTTATAATCCATATTTTAAGATAACTAAAAGGGAATTAATTTCTTTTTGAGACAGTGAAGTTCTTCTGACCTATAATACGAAGCCTTGAGTTGTATTTTTTGTTATCAGTTGTTTATTTATTTTACAGTTAATATTTATGTTGTATATGTTTGAAGTTGTATTCATTACGCCCTTAACTCAACACAGTTTGATACTTCAAAATCTGATGGTCAGTATAAGAAAACAGCAAGTAATGAAAAGCTTAGAAAATACAAGCCAGATTTTGTATTCACACCTTTTAAAGAAGGTAGATAAACAATGTGTTTGAAGCAGTTTTCAAAACCTTTACTTGTAAATAATAGTTATGCTAGTTTATATATAATAGTTACTTGTTACAAAACATCGTTTAACTTGTTGCAGATTTGATAAAATTATTTTGAGATTTGACCATTTTTAACTTAAATTACTAGTCTTCTGAAGTATCAATGTCTTAAAATGTACTCCCCCCCCTCCTCCCACAATCTATATTACATGAGTGTAAAAGCAATCAAATTGATATTGAAGACAAGATTGTATATAGCTTCTAATTTTTCTGCTAAACAGTAAAATTACTAAATTTAATTTTTTTCATAATTGCTTTTGATTAACTTACAAAATAGAGAAACTAATATTGAAATTTAAGAAGTTTATGCTATACATGTTGTCTAATGTCATGCTTTAAAATAATTTTTCTCTTTTTATAGCTATCAAGACTACAGTAGATTGGTTTGTGAGCAATTATGACACTGCTCGAAAGTGAAAATTGTTGATAATTTTCAGCTATATTAAATTATATTTTATTGGATTTATAAATTAATGTAATTACTAATTGGATTCAAAGTTTATTTTGTAATAAAACTGTTTAAAACAACTCTATCTCTCTCTCTCTCTCTCTTCATTTTTGAACAAAGTTAAAATATGGACAGAAAACTCTAATATTGTAGTTACTTGACAACAATGAAACTGTTTCATAGAAAATTGATTTTTAGTAGGTACCACACCTAAAAAGAAGTCGAACCAGTTAATAAAACTATTTCATATTATAGATGAATATGAAATCTTAACCATAAATGAGGCAGTCAGAAGCAAATGGATGTTAGTGGACAGTTTCAGGGTATATTTTAATGGGGCTTTTATGTATTTCTATATATTTTTTATTTTTCTGTAAAAAAAATGGAAGCGTGTCCCTTAACCCTTCCCTCAAGCAAAAGTTTTTTAAACAAATAAAACTATTAAACAATGATGTCTCGCACTCGAAAACTCATAGATGGTAGCACATAACAGGTAAACAGAGTTTTGTGGATTAATGTCGAGTAATCTTCCGTAACCATTTTTTAGGTGAAACCGGCCCCATGTGTCCTGTACAAAGCTTGTAGTGCGTGGTCATTTGACGCATTCGTTTTTACGCTCTCTATTATATTCTGTGTTGCAGTTGCATTCGATGGAGTATGCAAGTCTGAGTGCTAAAAGAAAATCACAGCAATTTTCTATTAAAGGTGCATTTTTTGGTCAAATCAGACCATCGTGCCGGAACGACAATTGAAACAAACAAAAGATTGAATATTGCTCTAAATGGCTGGTGGGACGGCCTATTTCAACCCGAGGCCATCCGTCATAAAATTTCTGCAAACTAAAAACCGAAGAGAAGGAAAACCAGAAGCTGAACTTTACAGAGAGAGGTTTTATATGATTTTTTTTTTTTTGAAAAAGACAATGTTATTCGAATTTGGTTGTATTAAAATGAAAATGAATGGTTGTATTATAATGAATGAAATTTAAAAAATTCAAAAACTCAGTGACTGTTTGAACTATTTTAAATGTTGAGTCACAGCGTTTATGTTCTTTACACTCTTTTTCCTATCGAACAAAACGACCATTAGCAATAATTTCCCTAATTCCAATTTTCACACCCCAACTCTTTTTTGACGATTATTCAACTAACATAAACTGTACATTTACAACCCTCCCCTTTCCGAGGAAGTTAGAGTTGCCCACACAGTCAAATTTCCTTAAAATACGCCCTGCAATTTTAAGTTTGGAGTTGAACAAGTTTAAAAGAGCAGGGCTCAGTATTCTTTCAGTGACTTTTTTTTCTAAATCATGCTGTATACAGCACTTACCAACTATCTCTTGCCCCAAGACAGGAGGGTTTCATCTACCATTAGCAATGGTTATCTCCAAATTTTTAATTTTTTCATTTACATCCCTTTGCTTCTCACTGCCTCATATATTACCACTTGGTTATAAAGTACAACAAAAGCAAGATTAATTCTTGATGCATACCATATTCTTATGCTTGAATTTAAACTGACTAGGAAGCCCCAAGTACAAGACATTAAAAAAGCATACAAAAGAGGACTACTGTTAACGTAGAGATCCTTTTGACTAGTCTATTTGAAAACATTATATTCAAAATTCAGTTGAAGCAGACAACAAAAACTATTGAAATTATGTGGGGAAGTATGAATTTGTAGGTTTTCTTTTTCTTTGAGATTTTATGTATGCCAATAAAAAGGGACTTTTGAACACCATATAATTCTGATACCAACCGCCCTTATTTTCCATGTAAAATTTTTGTAAAATGGAATGTGAATTTTAAATGAGGACTCATATAAGCCACTTTCCTCTATTTTTACCAAATATTGAGCTTCAGATCTTCAGAAAATTGTTAGCTATGTTAAATGTAAACAAGAAACTTCTCATCTCCTTTTGTCTGACAATGATTTGCAATCAATTCTATCATACACAAATGTGTTTGGAAATGTTTTAGGTGCCAATCGATCAGAGGTTTAACAAAAAATATAATTAGTCATATTATCCCCGGTAGCAGAAAGTAAGCTAATGTATGTTGCAGATTATTTTCCCCTTCTGGAGACGATTTTTCAATGATGGCAGTAAGAACTGAAGGAGAAAAAACATTTTGTTTTTCATGCAGCAGGGCCTGTCAGTCTGATGGTTGCTAAACTTGCTGGTGATAGGAGTGGATCTACTCTTTTGCCATGCTTCAACTGCTGAAAAGTGAATGAATGAAATTTCTGGATACATAAAATAAATTTCAAGTTTTGAAATATTTTAATTAATGTTTATGAAATAAAAACTAGTAAATGCTATCACATCAAAAGCAAATTACTACATTTTAGCAGATTGTACTCTATTTAAATACTTTTAATACATACGCAGTTATATGTTATTCATTAAATATGTGTGTATATAAATACATATATATACACACTCACAGGTATGGCATGTGTAATATGAATTAAAGCAGTAGCGTTTGCTGCAGACAATTTTTGAGTGATAAAAGTTTTGCCACTGAGCAATGAGGAATATTCTGCAGGGATTTTATCCATAACTGTACCATTAATGGACGATTCTCGTAAAAATGTCCTGTGTGTAATGCTAAGTTTTTTGTTTTAATCAAGTAACTATCAATGAAATATGGGATTAACTGTTATGCTTTAATAGTATGTTAAAGCATGTATTATTCCCCAACAGCATTATTGTTTGAATGCTTTGGTTAGCTGGAAAGAATAAAAAACTTAGCGTTACGCACAAGACATTTTTGGAGAATCGCCCTAATGAAAAAATGTGTGGGTTCAAAAGCTTGTTTGTTTTTTTTTTTTTTTTTTACTAGACACTATACTTTTTCTTGTTAATAGATTGTTAAAACAAACCAGAGAAAAAAAATCAAGAACCTTTTATTTTTTAAATGATAATTTTAATATAAAAGTTCTGAACATAGCATAACTTTTTTAAAAAAGGCCACAACAGATAAGTAGTTGTACTGTTGTTTACATGGATAAATTTTCAAATACATTTTATTTTCTTCTATTAGTATATTCTAATGCCGCCAATAAAAAAAGTTGAAGATTTTTCTTGGCAAGGTCTTTTTTATATAAATCGATCAAAAATAAAGAGGATTATGTGTAATCCAGTGAGCTTTACCTTGTGTTTTTGCAGATTTATGACTCGTGAACAATGATTTGTATGCAGCACTTGCAGAAGGATCTTTCGCTATGCTATATTCTTTTTGAGCCTTATGTGGCAGATCAAGTGCTTTAGAAGAGGCTTTCCCGTTATGAGATAAAGCATCTGCTTTGCCATTCAGTTTTGAGGTTTTCCCATTTGTTAAAGGAATGCCATTGGCAGTAGGTTCTATTTTTATCTTTTTCGCAGGTTCTGTGACCCCTCCAGTAGATGTGCCAGCAACAGCATCGCTGGGTTCGACTTTAATCTTTTTAACTTCCGACTCTCCAGCTGCTGCTGCTGCACGTTTCTTCTTTTTCTCCAGTTTGGCTAGACGGCGTCTTTCAATCATTTTATCTTTCAATGCATCAATTTCTTCATCCGTACCATTAATCACAATGGCATCATCACCTTCATACGCCTTTCCACATTTGTGACAGGTTTCTGATTTCACCTCTTTAAAAGCTCGTTCTGAAATAACGCAACCACATTTCCACAAGAAAAAAAATTTCTGTATGCCATTCATGTCCAATCCAGTGACTGGGCAAATAAACCGAGAGTCGTGGAAATCGACGTATTCATCACCCTTTTGATCCGACTTTGCTTTGAAACCATTTTTTTCAGTCAGATTAAGCTCCTTCACATCAGATAATTTTGTAACATGGCTGGCAACTTCAGATGAGGCAATCTTTTCCTTGTTTAACAAATGCTCTATAACAGCTTCTTTGTTGTACAATTTTCCAAGCTCACAAGAAACAATAGGTTTGTGCAAAGGTTGTTGTGATAGAGCGCAATGTTTCCACTTGGCTACATTTTCAGCATTTTTGTCCTTCTGTTCAGGTTTCTTCTTCTGTCGAACTAGTTCGTCTCGTCTGGGAATCGTGCCACCATCACAACCCATTTTTAGTTCGAATTTCGATTGATATACTCAGAAGTATTTTTGAAAAAAAGATAAACATTCACAAAGCAAGAAAGCTTTAAAAAACGAATAAATCAGAACATAATTTTTAATCTTTTGACAGAAGACGTTCGGTTAGGGACCGAAAGATTCTGAAAGCGTCAGGGTGAAATAGTGCAATATCTTCGCTTTTCTACTTGATTTTCTTATCGTTCATGCTGCCATCTAGTGAACAGATGTATGAGTATCAATCAAAGATTAATTATAAAATAAGGTTGCAAAGCCCTTAAAGTTGTCTTCTTTTTTGTTCCGTATTCATTTATTCTTTATAATTAGCCAAAATATAAATATTTGAAGAATTAAAAAGATTACATTTAGCATTTATGATGGAAAAAAATGAAAAATTGACTTTTTTATTTACATACATAATTATTTACTTTAGTGCAATCTTATTAAGAAAAGAGAAGAAGAATGTATTATTTTTGGTTACACTTGGTGTAAATGGGTGAATAAATAAATTTTCAAATTATTAATATATAAGCACGATAAAATTCAAATTGCCTATAATTGTTAGTAATAATAAAATTGTTCAAAGGGACAGGAATAAAGTAGTATTATCAAACGGTTTTTCATTTGGGTTATTCTGAATAAATACATTGTGCATTTGCATGAAATAGACTTAGGATATGGAAGAGCTACGAGTCAGAAAAAGAGTAATTTAAAATTGGACGACAAACATTGGACGTACTTGGGAATTGGTATTTGTTACCAGTGGCGGATCATGTGATTGTGAGGCCCCAGGCGCAGCCTGATCCTGAGGCCCTCACAACAAAAACGATACAGTCTTACTAATATTAACAATGCTGGAAATCATAACTTTTTTATTTTTTGAATAAACGAACAAACTTTTTTTTTTTTTTGGGGGGGGGAGACAGTTATATTTTTATTTAAAAGGGAAAAAACAACATTTCTGACTCCCCCCCCCCAAAAAAAAAAAAATTACAGTGAAAAATTTTGCCTACTATATTCGTACGTAATTTAGTCAGTACAGGGGGAGAGATCCTCTGAGCCCCGCTTTCTGGCATTTACAGGGGTCGGAGTGGTGATTTCAAAAATTTTAGGGTACAATTTTGATAAAATTTTAAGACAACAGATATCAAGTTTTTTTTTTTTTTTAACTTAAACGTAATGTATAAGCTTGATTTTCGCAGTGGATGATAAAACGTTTCAAATTCAATCTTGAAAATTACAATACAATGCATTCAATCTTTTATTCTTTTAACACAGTGATCAGTATGAAATAAAAATAAATGTACATATGTCCGATTGCTTCTTTACTTGCTTTGTTGTTGTTGAAAAAATGTCCTTAATAAGGAGGGTTTAAAAGCAGAGTGCAAGGTGCAAGTCCAAAATTCATTGCATTTTTCTTTTTATCAGATAATCTGATACTTTTTGATACCTCAAAATCATGAAAAATACCCCTGTAAATTCCAGATAAATCATTTAAAGACGCAAATGAATAATTGTTTTTTATGCCCACTAAAACTATAAGAAAACCTCCGCTTACGAAATTTTATCTTGGAGTGAAATTGAAACAAAAACTTTGGATTGCTTCATTATAACCAATATGTTTTCAGTAAAAGACAAAGAACATGGAATTTAAAATACGGCTTGATTTTTCAAGCTACTTGTCAACCTCTTATGTCTCGCCGCATCAGCATGAGACAATATCTGTGAAAATAAAATGCTTTAAATTCATCCCTGTCTGCATGGCACCATGTGCTAATTTTGCACCTATTTCTCTCTGCCTTTTCAACCACAGGGAAGAGAATTTCGTTTCCCATGTCATTTAAATAAAACAAACTGTTATTCACATTTTTAAAACAAAAAGTTAGTGACTAAATTTAAAAATTATATGTGCAAGAAATAATCCAACTTCACTGAACAGAAACACAAATAAAAGCAAACTGAGTCTTTGTATTGGAAGAACAAGCTAATGCTCAAATTATAACGCAAGATAAGCATTATAAAAATAAATATTACTTCCCACCTGGGGACGAACCATTTAACTTTCGTTCTAAATAAGCTTTTTGAACCAAGTGCTTACATTTGGGTTCTTATTTTGTTGTATAGCTTTTTTGTAGAAGAGGAATGACTGCAAGATTTAGAAAGTATAGATAAAACAGTTTTATATTGAGCATTTGTTTTTGTTAGCTGCACCCCCCCCCCCCCTTCTCTAGAAAAAAAGTAGCAGCAGCATAAGTTTTTCTCTTTCTTAAAAAAAAAAAAAAATAAGGTCTACGAAGTTCATTTTGTCTTAAAATATAGGCATATCAGAATGAAAAGTTTTATTTTTCTACACAAGTAGGGAGTATAGTGTGCACATTGTAGAAATTTTAGGAATTTTAGGACAATTCCTAACCCTGGGCATTTAGCAAAATCCCAGTTTTCCTCAGCTTACCAATGCAAGTATAATTCAGTTGTGCAATCAGAAAAAAGTCTAAGGAGGGTGATGCACTTAGCAAAAAGAAGAGAGAGAAAACTTGTAATCTGATAAGGAAAGGGGGGTTCGGGGGTTCTCCCCGGGAAAATTTTTGAAACTTGGAAGGTTTAAAAACGCCATTTTAGACTTTCTTTGCTGATGTTTATGGACAAAAAGGTGAAGTTGTCTCAGCTGAAAGTGGTAGAAATTGAAACCTTAAAAACGCGATTATAGGCCATTTTATTAACGTTAGGGTAAGGGATGGAGCCCAGGGAGTGCCCCCAATATATTTTTTTAAGTAGATCGAAATAAATTCTCTGCCCCCCCCTTTCCAATTTCAAAATTGAACTTTCAAAAACACTATTGCAGACAAAATTTACATGATAAACAATTTTTACGGGAAAGAGGTGCTGGGGCTCTTCCATGAAATTTTTTTTTCAAAATTATGGTCCTAAAGACTTCAGCAACATTTTATATTCAGGGGCTATACCATTTTAATTTTTTCTAAGTGTATTTTAAAAAATTTAATTTTTTTATGATATTAAAGAAAGTCTGTTCGGGGACCTTTGCTCGAATATTTTCTGAAATTCAAAGAGTTCATCGGCTTTCGGAGTCCTGGTGGTAATCCTAAGACGTACGCTAAGAAGTGGGGTGATAAGGAGAAAAGTATAATGAGTTCGCGCGCGCGCGCATGCGCAACTATGAACAAATCCAAGTGAAATTCTTACTCTCATATTTTACTTTTCCTGAAATTATTTATATACTTCTGAAATTCAAAATTCATAATTTAATTTCCTTTAATGTTTGAAAATTCTAATTCTTCAGAAGTTTTCAAGCAAATCTTAAAGCCTATGTTTTTTTTATATATATAATCATTACCATCATTTTTTTTTTTTTTTTTTGAAGCCGTAAAACATGCTTTTTAGTACATGGCAAATGTTGATGTACTCCTGAAAATAAAACTGAAACACTTCAATAAATGGGGAGAAACTAACCTGGCAGCATTAAGAAAGCTACGCAGATCTTAATTATAGCACTAGCTGCGTGCCCGGCGTTGCACGGGCTACTTAAAAAATGAAAGATATGTCCAATTGATGTTTTTGTATTACTCTGACATCAGTTTCTAAAGCGCTAAGGAGTAAATAAATACGCGTAATGCAAGGTTTGCAAAACACCAGTAGAGCATATTTTTGGCAAAAATCTCTTTAAAGTTAGTCATAGTTATCAATAATGCAAGTTATGAGTATTTTCAATTAACACAAAAGATGAAAATATATGCATTATCAATTATAATCTGTGCTCACTTTAAACTGAATTAAATCTGATAGACTATACCTGAAACATTTTTACAGTGGCTCCCAAAAGTGTTCGTACACCTACGACTTAATGAAATACGCCCCTATGCATTGGTTAGAATAATTATTTAGGAATAAGTATTTAATTATAAGACCTATGATCTATTTTTAACAAAACTACTCGAAAATTTTTAATAAAACATTAAAACTTAATTTTTTAAAAATCAAAAACCAAAAAGTGCCGGAAATTTTATCTCACGAAAGTCTTCGTACACTTTGGAAAAAATGTCAAAAAATTAGTAAATAATCTAACTTTTTACAAAATGATTATTTAGTAGAATATCATGCAGCATCAACAACAGCTTTTAAACGTCTGGGAACAGATTTCATTGTTTTTTCTTTCTTTTTTTATGCAATTTCTGAGTAAGTGTTCAGCCGCAATTCGAGTTTTACTGTTTCTAGTTCGCTTTTCGTTTCAATGGTGTATTTTCGTAATCTAGCCACCAGACATCAACAAATATGTTCCATTAAGTTTAAATCTGGTGATTGAGGAGAGATTTCTAAGGTTAAGGACAATTTTTGAGGAACCAAACTCAAACGTGTACTTCTTATCGTTATTTTGATAAAAAAAACGAAGTTGTTTCCAATTGCCAAATTTTGGGCTAATAGTTTAAAATTGGTTTTTAAAATATTTAAATAAACAGCATAATTCATTATTCCATCAAAAAATTTCAAATTTTCAATTCCTGATGCTGTTATGCACCCTCACACAAAAACACCTTCACCATCCTGATTAACTGATCTAGCTAAGTTCTTAAGATTAAATTCCTCACTTTTTCTTCTATTGACAATTATACAAAAATTTAACCCAAAATGTTGAATTTATTTTTATCTATAAGTAAGACGTTGTTCCAAAACGTTTTGAGCTTATTTATCATTGATTTTACGACGGAAAGCGTAAGTTTACTGTTTATCGTACGAACAAAAACATTTCTACCGGAAGAGGTCCCCTTTAATCCAGCTAATCAGAGAACTTGACGAGAAATTTTAAGTGAAAATGAAACGTAAAATGTTTCATTCAATTCTGCGGAAACTTTTTCAGCGCTCAAATGTGTATTTTTCATAATTTTTTTAACTGTAAACCTCCGATCACGCTTTGTTAACTTTGCCAGTTGACCTTTTCTTACCTTGTTTTCGATCCGATTCTTGTCTTAAAAGCATTTTATCAAGCACTTCACTATAGAATGGTATAAATTAACTAATTTGGGGACATTTCAAACCAATTTATGGCTACTGTGAGGGAAAAAAATCTAATTTCGAATCGTGTTTGTTGTTTTCTACGCATACCTGCCATTTAAAAGTAATAAGCAGAATATTAGGGAATAAATAAACAAAAAAATAAAGGCAAATGACTTTACAGTGTCATTACAATGCAAAAATTATAAAAAACCACATATGATAATTTTAATCATGAATTTATTCGAAAATATTTCAGTGTATGATGACTTTTGTGGCGTATTTTTTCTCTGTCTCATCGTATTTTGCCAAATTTTAAAAATAAAATTTGGCAATATTAAAAAAAAAAAAACTACTGGGTTTTATTCAGAATGGCATAGGAATGGTGTGAAAAAGATTGGACTTCATATTTGAATTCAGTTTTGCGTTAATTTGGTTTTACTACAAAATTTCAAGGTATACGAACACTTTTGGGAACCACTGTATGTACAATTACGATCAGCTTTTTACATAAAATGACACATACTTTTTGGTTGCTTTCGTGAAACTAAAGCACCAAGACTTAATAAATACCAATCAGCATTAATTTAATACCAAGTCATCAGATTCGACTTAAGCTTTAGTTAAAATCCTTAAAAACAATATTTTTGTTCAACTCTGTTTCACTTAAAGAAATCCAAACAATCTTAATTTAACATGTTCTTTGAACGATACAAACTGTATTTCAAAAATAGAAACAGGAAGGAAAAAGAGAGTTATTACAATTCGAAAACTCACACATGTGACGGGAAAAAGTCCAACAAAATAAATATAATTAGTCGCACATCCTAAATGTACCAAAATATGAGGCCGGTGAATGATAAACTTACACTACAATCAATTCGGAACTCCAGCGCTCGAATACGCTACCTTGCGGTGATTTATAAAACTGCGTCTGCACCTAAAACATTGCCACGTTGCGCATCACGTGTGTCTGTTGACGTAAACACAGGCAGTTTGTTCTGAGTATTTATTAACGCAATCGATGTGTCTTAGTTTGCTTTCAGCTACAGAAATTTATTCGTCCCTTAGTTGTATTCTCGAGCTTCTCAAAATAATGTTAGTTTTTCTTATTTCTTTCAAAAAAGTATTAAATGGTGGAAGCGTAAACAAGAAAACTCTGGATTAACAAAATTGGATAACGTTATACCAGGTAAAATTTTTTTATTGTTTTGTATGAATTTGTAAGAATATGAGTTTTTTTTAATCTTAAATTAATTTAACTAATCATATTTTACAGCAGCATTTAGTTGGAATGGACAGTATGCAAAATATTTTCTTGAATATATTATCGTAGAACAAAATGAATAACCGAGAAAGAATTTACTTTATTCCTTTTATTCTCAGCTGAAAGGTTTCGCCAAATTTGTTTAGGGTTATAGTAGTTTTAGTATTGTGCAAGCAAAGTAGCCTTGGCGAGTTTTCGCGTTTTTAGTTAAACCATTTTTAATTTTTATCATGAGTGGAATAAAATGATAGTAAGATTACAGAATTCGATAAGTAAAAAGAAATAATGGTCAATCAACTGAAAAGAAAACTACCACCATATATAAACTGTGAGTACACATTTTATTTATTTTGTTCTGAGTGAATTTGAATAAATATCAGTTTTTCAATTCGATGAAAAAAAAACGAACTTAACAACATTGACTGGACACTTTTCTTTAACCTAATTCCACATAAATGATTTAAATAAAATTTGTTACTACAGTATCCTACTGAAATAGACAGTATGCAAATAAATTTTCTTGAAAATATTTATCGCAGAACAGATTGAAAAATCCAGAAAGAACGTTAAGAATTTGAACAATAAAAAATAAAAGTTCGCCAAAAATCTGTTTATAGTGTTATGGTTTTAAAATTATGTGAAAGAATAATGTATCTTGACAAGATTTCGCATATCAGGTAAATTATTTCCATGACGAATGAATTAAATGCATGATTTCTTTGGATATCCAATCATATAGTCATAGAAATAAATTATCTAGTGTTAAACGTTACTCTTGACAGTCTGCCACGTATGTGCACTATGTGACAAAAATGTCAACAAATGCTGGAAATGTCACGAAACTGAACTTAATATGTACTAATGTATAGAAAAAACGGTACAAAATGAAAATGCCGTTCGAAGCGAACCAAAAATTTATGAATTCCGAATTCAACATCGTGAAAATGGCTGCTTCAGAACAACTTACTGTGTGTTCTACATTAATTGTTTACTTTCGTAATACTTTTTGGTTTCTAATCTCTTTCTATATGGATCAGAATATCCACAAGACTTTGAAAAATCTTTTCAAACGAATAAAGCGAAAAAATCATACATACGAACAAAAATCACAACACTTTTAGCATTTTCTTCGCTACCACATGCGTTTGTTTTAGTTTTCAATTCCGCCATTAAACAGTGACTGCAGTGCCCCCTATAGTTCGTTGGAGTTGCGAATAGCTAAAGAAACAACTTTCATATGTTGAAAGGAGTTAAGAACGTTGAATGTAAAAAATAAAAAAAGGACAGACGATAAAATAAAGGCTATATCCGAATAGAGCAACCAATTTTAAACTAATTTAAAATGAAATTCTAGATGGAAACGTTGTTTTAAGATTTGGACAGCAGCCAAAAAAATCTCTTTTAAAACAATTATTAGAATTTTACTTGCTCACGCATATTCAAAATGGCAACAGGAAAGAAATAAAATTCCCGAATAACGTTATGTTAATTAACGTTTTAAATAATATCTCCGCTAATTAAAGTCGCACAATTACGAGATTGGTCCTATTGTTTTCTTTGGGAAATTTCGAATTGATCGGTATCTCGTTTGACTCCCGATTCGCAGCGGTTCTCGAGAAGATAGATCTTCAGACAGACAGACAGACGCGAACAGATTTTAATATTATAGTGGATGACGACGCTGTCAGGTTAGGTTTGCCACAACTACAGTTTTTATATAAAACGTTTGTCTTTAATAAGTAAATCAATCTTAATGAAGTTGAAAATGTAAAATATATTACAACAAATGGCACCAGTGAAAGAAGGAGAACACTCAAGGCATTTAAAATTTTTATAGTAATTTTATAAAGCGTATTTGTAATGAATTGACAAATGGTTCTTTTCTCTGTAATGGAAATATGATTTAAAGAAGAATTAACAGTGTATTCTTTTTTTCAAAAGCACAGTGTATTCTTTTTTTCAAAAGCAATACCTTTGTACAACTTTAATTATAGCCTATTATATTTCAAAATTTATCATTTAACACCAAGATTGCAGCATAATTCTAAAAATAAAATAGTTATTAAAACATATTCAACTTATCTCAAAAGGAATGACGGTCTTGTCGTTGATTGAAGACATAGAGCAAAAGCACGAGCACGAGTGAATCAAAACAGCAAATGACATAACTTCTTCGTTCTTCCTCCAAAAAAAAAAAAAAAAAAAGAAAGAAAGAAAGAAAGAAAAAATTCCCGCCTTTTCCAAACTGCTTATTTAGTTAAATACGTCACAAAACTATCTTGTTACGGGTTGGTCACTGATGGGAAAGTGGGAAATTTAGCAAAAAGTAAAGAAAGAAAACACAGGAAAACACAGCTGTGCGCTGTGCCCAGCGTGTGAAAACTACTTCGATCTGGACCCCCCACAGATCTGTCTTTTCTCCCTTCAGTATTCTAGATAAGGAAAGGGAATATAATTGTTAGTCAAGAAGAGTGACCATTCCAAGAGGTCGAGTTTTACAACCCATGTTGTAAATCCTGCTGCCTGCTCCCCTTATTTAGAATAACACCGATTCGGGCGTAATCGCATCGCACAAATGACGATTGGTACATTTTGAGGACTGATATAATACTGACACAAAAATGACGACTGGTTATCAGGCCCAGATGTATAAATTTTGGGGCCCCCCTGCAAAAACTCTGTAGGGCCACTCCCCAGAGGCCAGCAGTGTGTACATTCGTACCGTTAATAAAAACTTAGTGCCAGTTTTTTTATTTTTATTTATTATTATTTTTTCAATTTCTTGGGACATTGGGCCCTTTTAGGTCGTGTCCCCCCCCGGCACTGCGTGGTTTGCGGGTACGCAGGGCCTGCTGGCAAGACTAACTGTGCATTTTATCAGAATAATTTTGTCGAGTATTTTACAAAGACAATTTTATGCTGAAATTGTGGGAAGAAAAAGGAAAATCCAAACTCTAGGGAAAATCCAAACATAGGTACCTGAAGCCAGGGGCCCCCTAAGACTCAGGGGTCCCTATTGGAAGAAATTAGCCCGCGCCTAAAATTCATGATTAAATATCAATTTTCATGAGTTTTGAACATTTTGCACTCAAAATTATAGCTTTCCACGACAAATTCTCAAAACAAAAATTTTGGTTTTGAGGATAGGCCAGTTCACAGCTCCGAGGCCCCCTGCTTTTCTGGAGGCCCCAGCTAGCGCCTCATGCGCCTATGCGGTGATCCGCCACTGTTTGTTACATTTGGAGGATGTAAACTTAAGTCTCTGAAAAAAAAAATTATGTAACCTCAACTGATGAAAGTACTCAATAAACTTGGGTAAAAAAATACACCGAACTTAGCATTCATTATTAATTAATGCTAGGTGAAAAATAACTATGTACAATAGAATAAAAGTTATTAAACTAATTTTTTGATAATCATATCTTTAAAAAGTGAAAAGGGTGCTGAAAAAATGTCAGTTAATTAAAAGTGAGCAACGAAAATTTTTAATTGGAAAAAAAATTCGAATTCGTTTACAACAAATTTAATGATGAACATATCAGTTTAAAATATGAGTTTCAGTTTTATATCAAATACAAAAAAATAAAAAAAACTAATTTGAATTCTGAAATTTTTAATTCAAATTATGTTTTTCGCAATCACGAACTGCGACAGGACCTTACTCATTGGGGTTATTGTTTCTAGAAATGGCTCCTGTCCCCCCAAGCCTGCCCCTCCTCCAGGGCGGTTACGTGTGCATCGTTGTGTGTGTGTGTAGACTTGTGTGTATGCACGTAGGGAGTGTGAGTGTATGTGTGTGAAGTCGTGTGTGTGTGTGTTTGTGTGAGTGTGTGTAGGATATGGACGCCTCTGACCAAGAGAAGCGGATAGCTCAGGACCGGAGCAGCCGCGCCTGCAGAGGACGGTGAGCGGTGGTGCTGCAGAGGCTCCTGGTCCAAGCTGAAAAAGGAACCAGACGCCAAGAACGGTCAAGTGAAGAAGTGTGTATCAGTGCTTGGACATGCAAAGCATATATATATATATATATATATATATATATATATATATATATATATATATATATATATATATATATATTATATTATATATATATATATATATATATATATATATATATTATATTATATATATATATATATATATATATATATATATATTATATTATATATATATATATATATATATATATATATATATATTATATATATATATATATATTATATTATATATATATATATATTATATTATATATATATATATATATATATATATATATATATATATATATATATATATATATATATATATATATATATATATATATATATATATATATATATATATATATATATATATATATATATATAGTTCGGTTCGGAATATAACTAAAAATTCAATTTAGTTTTAGAGGCGGCAAATTGCGTGGTTTAAAAAAGTCTTTTGAAAATATTAACATCCGTTTCAGTGATATAAGATGCACTATTTTATTAATGAAAAAGACAACTTAAAGTGTGTACCACAGCTTTGATAGGCAAAATCCATATTATTATTTTATATTATGATTATTATTACTCAATTGGGATGACTGGGGTGCGGCACTAGTCAATATGTCGCCTAGGGCGGCAGAACTACTACAGCCGGCCCTGCGCTTACTGTGGGGTAAGTGGAAGCCCCATCCGATTTTTTTAAAAATATGATAGTTAAGAATATTTAAAGTAATATTTCAGAAAATAATGAAGAACCTTTGTTTATTAATAATATATAAGATAAAATAAGACAATAAGTATAAAATTTTTTGCTTCAAGACTTATGCATAAGGTTTCAAAAACGAACTATTCTCAAAAGGGGTCCCACTTAACCCATCCAACCCTACTTTACATTTAAAAACAATATATTTCCCACACAATAGATGAAACAGCAACTTTTTAGCTATTTTCGCTTCATGGCAGCTATATTTGAATAATAGGTATAAGTAGACCAGTTTTAACACAAATAATGTATGATTCAAAATAAATTTAGCGTTTAAAATTTAAAAAAAGTTTCATAGAATTTTTATTTTGATTTTTTGGTGCAAGTCTAGAGGCATAGTCCATAATAAATTTTTATCATAAAATGTCTGTACATGTACATTGAGCATAGTAATCTGAAATTTTTCCCCCAGTCTCTTCTGCCCCTTTTTTCAAGCAGTTTTCAAGTATAATTTTCTCTTTTTTTAAACTGAAAACTGTCACACATGATGATAGAACTTTTACAATGACAATTAGAAATCATCCTTCAGAACAAATTTTGACTATCAACCACTAGGTTTCAAATCTAGCTGCTCTGCCCCCCCCCTTCCCCCAGCTACTACCACCAATCCTTTAACTATATACTTCTAGGAAACAGTGGTACCCTTATTTCCTATTATCATATGTTTCATATTTTTTAGAAGAAAAAATCTTAAAATTTGACAGTTTTCTATGTTTATGAGCTTAGAGTTGACAAAAGTTCTGAAATAGATTTAATTGGGGTGAATAAGGCAATAGCTAAAACTTGATTATAAACCAGCCTGAATTGATGAACCTTTTAGCTTACTCTTAAAATTAGCATTAGTTCTCTAAATATTCAATAAATTCTTAAGATTCAGAAATAGGTTATAACGTTTAGAGAAGTTGCGATTTCGTTTAATGCTTTGCTTAATCAGGGGTGCCCCTCATCCTAAAGGGAAAGAGCACACCCCCCTAAAAGTCACGAAGTGTCCCCCCCGCCCTTATCAAGAGCTCCCCAAAATTGAGAAAAATACTCCTAAAAACAACCCCCATAAAATTTTCAATGGATCAGTCTGCGGCATGACCCTTCCCCCCCCCTTTGGTGGGCACCCCTGGCTTAATGATAAGGTTTCCATCATCATGTATATTTTTAGAGTAAAATAATGTGTTAAACAATTACTTTACTTAATAAGTTTACTTAATTACTTTATTTAAAGTCATGGTGTATAAGAAAAAATGCATTTTTTTTTTATACATACTTTTTTCCGAATTGTAATTTTGGAATAAAAGCAATATTGCAAGAATAATCTATGTAGTTTAGCCAGTTGAAGTTAAGATTGTATAATGCAGTGCAGTTAAATTTAGAGCAATACATTCTAAAAATTCAAATTTAATTAATAAAAATAAAATCAACTGATTTTAATCAATGATTTTGTTAAAACAATTTCTTGATTCAAATCAACGGGTTTTTTTTTTTTTTTAATTACTAATTTTAATTCATGATTTTAATCATAACTTAAATCAAGCTGATTTTAATCAACGAACACTGCTTAACATTAAGTAAGATTGTCAAGCAGTTAATAATAATAAGTATTAACAAAATCGAAAGCGTTGTACGGTTCCAAATTATGAACACACTAGCAAAAATACCCCGCATTGCCTGGATCAGTAATAATTATGAGAAAAAATCGTTACTTGCTTTTTTTTTCTGGTTTAAGTGAAAGAATTTAAAACACATTTTTTTGACATGATTAAAAGTGGAGTTTCTTCCTTACCCATAAAAGTAAAATAGCAATAAGTATAAAGAACAAAATAGTATTGATTTAGAAACGAAAGCACTATATTTAAGCATATACAAATTTCCAAAACATGAAATTATTCTTCTCATGTTTAAAAAGATTAATCTGTTGATACTTTTTTTTTTTTTTTTTAACCTGGAGTCTAAAACCTTCTCTGTATTGCTATTGACGTTGCTCGTTATCCCCTTATACTTGCTTTAGTTATTTTGGGAAATTTCAATCATTGTGGGCTCTTTGTGCGATTTTACCGAATTTGCGGGAATCGTTTTGGGATATCTTCGATGATGCTCCCTCCTTCTTTCCTTACTTTGTAAAAACGATATATTAATTTTCGTTACAAAGATATTATCGCCAGGTGCTGAGATACTTTTGGTCACCATAAAATGGCGCTAAAGAGTTTCATTCGAAATGTTTCCAAAATAAGTAGCAAAATTTGGCGATTGTTTGAAATTGTGCAAAAAGGAAAAAATAATGGAAGTTTTTGTACTGTTTATGGATTTGCCTAATTTAGTTGCTGGATTATTTAACACAGTAAAATAGTAAAACAGCAATGATAACAATTAGGATTAAAAAATGGTGCTCATATTTTAATATTTTGTTGTCAGTCAAGAACTTTTTTTTAAACGTTTTCTTAAATTAGTCAAGTGCATGCTGGGCAAAGTGACATAGTTCAATTCGTTTACTTATTCAATCATTTTAAGTATTAATTCATTAATTAATTAACAATTGCCTTATTCACCCCAATTGGATTTATTTCAGAACTTTAGTCGACTCTGAGCTGATAATAAGCATACAAAATTGTCAACTTTTAAGAATATATCTTGAAAAATGTATAAAAATTATAATTCTAGGAAATTTAGTAGCACCAATGTTTCCTAGAAGTATAAATGAATGATTGGTGGTAGTAGCTGGGGAAGGGGGGGGGGGGCAGACCAGCTAGAGTTGAAACCTAGTAGTAACGAAATTTGTACACAAGGATTTCTATTTGTCATTGTAAAACTTCTATTATCATGTGTGACATTTTTCTTTTTATAAAAAGAGAAAATTCTGTTTGAAAACTGCGTGAAAAAGGGGAGAGAAGGGACTTAGAAAAAATTCTAGATTGCGATGCACAATGTACAAACATTTTATGATAAAAATTTACTATGAACTATGCCTCTGGACTTGCACTAAAAGATTAATAATGATAATTGATATATACTAATGTTTCAAGACTAAAACAAAAAATCTAAATAAAAAAATCCGAATTTTTCGATTTAAAAAAATTATAAAAAACACAATTCCTGATGTTAAGTAGTCATTTCTAACCTTTATCATTATCACAAACTATTTGCATATGGAATTTTAACATAGAAAATGTGTTTCACATATGAGAGTCTTTCACAGTAAAATATTTGAGTGCTTTTGTCTGTAGTTGATGTAAAACTGAAACTCATATTTTTAACTGATATGTTCATCATTAAATTTGTTGTAAACGAATTTGAATTTTTTTTCCAATTAAAAATTTTTGTTGCTCACTTTGAATTAACTGACATTTTTTCAGCACCCTTTTCACTTTTTAAAGATATGATTATCAAAAAAACTAGTTTAATAACTTTTATTCTATTGTACGAAGTTATTTTTCACCTGGCATTAATTCATATGAATGCTAATTGTAAAGAGTAAATGAATAGAAGAAAAAAATTCTATTAATGCTTTTTTTTTCATTTCTAAAATACTTTTTATCGAAGTTAACTGAATACTTTCATCAGTTGAGGTTACATGAACTTTTTTGTTCAGAGGATTAATTTTACATCTTCCAAATGTAACAAATACCATAATTCCCAAGAACGTTCAATGTTTGCAATTTTTTCGTCCAATTTTAAATTACTGTTTTCATGAATCGTAGCTATTACATAAATTAAGTCTATTTCATGTGAATGCGCAGTATACTTATTCAGAATAATGCAAATGAAAAAAAACCCCTTTAATAATGCTCTACCTTATTCTTGTCTATTTGAATAATTTTACTATTACTATCAATTGCAGGCGATTTAAATTTTATCATGTTAAAATATTACTGAATTTGAAAATTTATTTATTTACCCATTTATACCAAGAGCAGCCAAAAATAATGCATTCTTCTTCTCTTTCCACCGATTTTGTTGCACTTAGGCAGAGCTTGAAAGAGGTTTTTTCGTCAGGGTTGGAAAATAGCGACGTAGATCAGCAGTGGACGGAATTTAAGGATAAACTTGCTAAAACCGTTGGGGACTATGTTCCATTTAGGAGAAAAGGTGTTAGTACCAAAATTTGGCCCATGTGGTTCTCCAGGGAGACTAAAGAAGCTCTTAATTATAAGCAAGCCACTTTTCGTAAGTTTAAAGAAACTGGTCAGAGTGCGGAAAGGCTCCAGTATGGTAAGGCAAGGCGAAATTTTAAGTATTTGGTACGGATTCAGAAAAGGGAATTGGAGCAAAGGCTGGCAGATGACATTGATGGGAACCCTAAGAGGTTTTTTGCTTACGCTAATTCTGGGAAAGCTCGAAACAGTCAAATTGGGCCTTTGGTTGATGAGCATGGAAATTTAATCCATAACGATAGGGATATTGCAAATGTTCTAAATAACTTTTTTTCCAGTGTGTTTAACGATAACTGTATCTCAACAGTTGACACTAACAAGACACAAGCTATTATACAGCTTGAGGATTTTGTATTTTCCAGGGAGGAGGTTTTATTTCATTTGAAAAAGATTAAAGCAACTAAAGCTCCGGGACCAGATAATATTTATCCAAAAATTTTAGTTGAATGTGCAGAGGAATTAGTGGATGTTATTTTGAATATTTTCAATGCTTCTTATAACTCGGGGACGGTGCCAGAGGACTGGAAGCTGGCTAACATAACGCCACTCTTCAAGAAGGGGTCTAAAGGTATTGCTGGGAATTATAGACCTGTAAGTTTGACTTCGGTGATTTGTAAGATTTTCGAAACTTTGCTCAAAATTAAGATCATGATGTTCTTAGAGACTAATAGTCTGTTGACTAGTTTGCAGTATGGTTTCAGGAAAGGTAAATCCTGTACTACTAATTTATTGCATTTCTACGACAAGGTTACCTCAGCTTTAGATAACAAAAAATGTGTGGATGTTGTTTATATTGATTTTCAAAAAGCTTTTGACAAGGTACCGCATGTTGCTCTTCTCAGCAAGTTAGCTGACATTGGAATAGGAGGAAAAACTTTACTTTGGGTTAGAAGTTGGCTTACTGGTAGGAAGCAAAGAGTAGTTGTGAGAGGAAATCATTCTAATTGGAGTGATGTTTTAAGTGGGGTTCCTCAGGGATCAGTTTTAGGGCCTCTTTTGTTTATTATATTTATGAATGACATCAATGAAAATATTTCTGGAAGCATGAATTGTTTTGCTGACGATGTAAAAGTTATGGGGATTGTCGAAAATGAAGAACAAGTAAAACAGCTGCAAGAGGATTTAGATCATATTACTAAGTGGGCAGATAAATGGGGTATGGCAGTTAATGTAGGGAAATGTCAAGTGCTACACTTAGGTCATGGAAATAAGCGTATGAGATATCGTTTACAGGGTTCAGTCATAAATCAGGCAGAAAATGTTATGGATCTGGGTGTCTTTATAAATCAGGACTTCAAGTTTAGTCAACAGTGCAGTATTGCTAGTAACAAAGCCAACAAAATGCTTGGGTTCATCAATAGATCTATTTCAAACAAATCTAAGAAAGTTCTTCTGCCTTTATATAGGAGTTTAGTAAGACCTCATTTGGAGTATGCTGTTCAGTTTTGGTCGCCTTATCTGAAGAAAGATATTTTTGTATTGGAAAGGGTTCAAAGAAGGGTAACTAAATTAGTAAGGGGACTCTCAGATTTAGGTTATGATACCAGACTTAATAGGCTTAACATGTATAGCCTGGAGCAAAGGAGAGTCAGAGGGGACATGATTCAGTTATTTAAATTTATCAAAATGAAAGATGTAAATGGATTAAATTTTTGCGGGGAAAGCAGGACAAGGGGTCATTGTTTTAAGCTATTTAAATCTCAGGCTAACTTGGAAATCAGGAAAAACTACTACTTTAGCAGGGTCGTGGGCACTTGGAATAGCTTACCAGAAGAGGTGGTAATGAGCAAGGGAGTGGATAGCTTTAAGAGGGCCATTGATCTTCATTGGGGACTAATTAATTGACTAGGACCAGCCTAGCTGGGCCCAGTGCCTGTTGCTGGTCGTCACATTTGTATTTGTATTTGTATAAGATTGCACTATCTAATGTAAATAATCATGCATGTAAATGAAAAAGTATTTCTTCATTTTTTTCCACCGTAAAAAAATTATTAGCCTTTTTAATTATTCGAATATTTATATTTTTGCTAATTATAAACAATAAATGAATACTAAAAAAAGAAAGAAGGAGAACCTCCATTAATAAGGCTTTGCAACCTTATTTTTATAATAATTATTGATCGATACTCATACATTTATCCACTAGATGGCAGCATGAACGATAAGAAAAATCATACAGAAAAGCGAAGATATTGCACTATTTCACCCTGAAGCTTTCAGAATCTTTCGGTCTTTAACCGAACGTGACAGAAGCAAATTTCACAAAAAATCGTAAACAAGAAACAAGATTTAGAGCGTGAATAGTTGAGAAGTTTTAGTCCTGACAATACACATAGTTTTTACTTGTAACTCATTAAAAATATAACATAAAAATTCTGATTAAAAATAAATAAATGCGGTTAAAAGCCTCATTTTTAAGAAATTTACATTTTGAAACAAAATATTTTAATTCGAATGCGTCTTTCATTCATTATTTGTAACAACGACTAGTGCTGCCATCTATTGAGCGCTTTACTTTGATAACTATATTTATGGATAACTTTCTCATTGTTAAAATTAAATTAATAATCAATGAAATAAAATTTATTTTCCGAATTTTCAAGTAATTAACCGAATCATCTTTGATAACCCTCTAATTGTTAAAATTAAATTAATAATCAGTGTGATAAAATTAATTTTCCAAAATTTCAAATAACTATCCCAATCATCCCCCGTAGTTCTCCAGGCAGATTCCTTATTTCACAACAAGTATTAAATTTCTTTTAGAAAATGAAATGTATTTAACACATTATTCTTGTTTATTGAAAACTATTGTGTATTGAAACTGTGTAATTGAAAACTCCAATGCAGTCTAAATATTTTCCAAACTTATTAGATTCCTACAACGAATAAACCTGTTTCTGTGCAGGGAAAGGATTGCATAAAAAATTCTTTTTAAGGGAATGTCGTAATAAGTAGTAAATTATTTGTCTGAAACATAGAACAAAAGAAAAATCTTTATGCGTCAACGGTTTAAAATCACAAAAAATAATAAAGGGAAGGGGTGATAGAAGAAAAGAACTATAAAAACAAAAAATAGCATAATAAAAGGATTAGTATAGTGCACAATAACATTAATTTATTTGTTTGCATCACAGTGCAACAAAAAAAAAAAAAGAAAAGGAAAGGAAAACATCATGCATCAGCAATTAAAAATGAAAAAAAAAGGGGGAGGGGAGAAGTGAAGAACCATAAAAAAGAGCATTAAAACTGAACAGGATTTGGGTGCTGAGCGATAATATAAATTATTTGTTTGCATCACAGTACAGAAAAAAGTCTTTATGCAGTTAAAAATCACGAGAAAAAGAGAAGGGAAGGAGTGAAAAACTAAATAAATAAAAAAGGAGCATAGTAACAGGACTGGGGACACTGTGCAAAGAAAATAAGCAAAAATTTCTCACCAAAAAAAAAAAAAAGGTACGTCCGCCCCCGGGTGGGCTCGAACCACCAACCTTTCGGTTAACAGCCGAACGCGCTAGCCGATTGCGCCACGGAGGCTCGTTCCTAACTGAAGAAAAAAAAATACAAATGCCGACAGCAGATGTTTAATTGCTGGTAAGCAGTCTAAATACTTTCAACTTGTGTATACGCAGCACTTCAGTAAACATGCCCAGCCCAGAAGAAATTCACGCAGGGATCCATGCCGGGGGGGGGGGGGTGTCCCCAAGCTGACAGGTCCCTCACGTAGAGAGGTAAATGCCCCTCCTAATGTTAAGAAATTATGGTAAATTCGTTACTGGGGTACATTGCTAGGCTTGGTTGATTACTTTCAAACTTGGGGCTGTCCCACCCAAGGGGTTTGGCCTGGCCCGACGAACCACACGGACCATCGGCGTGCCCTCCCGCCTGTGCGGTGCGCCCTCTGCGAGTCTTCGGTTTTTTTTTTTTTTTACCCGCCTTTGCTCTCCCCTCCCCAGGGCCGTATCCAGAGGGGGGGGGGGCCTGACGGGCCCGGGTCCCCCCCCCCCGAAATCCGAAATGTTTTGTACCGTAAAACAGAAGAAGGTTTTTTTTGTTTGTTTTTTTTTTTAATTCCTAATGTCGGGAAAAAAATGACAAAGTTTTTTTTTTAATTCTTAATTTTGCTACTATTCAAAATTTATAATATTTTGAAGAAATACAGAAAAAGCAGTTCTAGTTCTCATTAGCTGCAAGGCACACTTGAAATTTAGACCTTTAATTAGGACTTCCTGCTCTCTTTCCCAATTCAATTCAGGGCAGTCCAGGGTTAAGGCAGGCCCTTTGTCAGTTCGGTAGACTTTCAAGTCTATCAAACTGACTTCTGTGCACTTCCTCCTCCAGGGGGCGTGCACAGAAATTTTGGGGCTGTCACAAATGCTTTTTTTGGGCCCCCTCCATATTGTTTACCCATATTTTCAACCCTAGGTTTAAAAATATTGGGCCACATTTAAGCTCGGGCCCGGGCCAACAGGTGTCACTTCTCCCCTCTGTGCACGACCCTGCCCTCCCCATAAAACTTACACTGTACTGATTTCGAGTCGGGGACTCCCCAAAGGCTGAGCCCCTAGTTTCCGATTAGGCGAGTATCTTTGTTACCAAGATGTGCCAAATTCAGCTCCTTGATACATATTGAGTAAAAAATGCAAAAATCAGGATTCTCGCGTTTTTGTAGCATATTTTTCAAGATCATTTTTGTGACTGATATTTTTCTTGTCTTGCATTTATTTAATGCCGAATTCAGTATCATGGAAGTTCTTTTGTTATTGCTTGTTTTTTTTTTTTTTTTCTTACTTCTACTGCTTACTGTTAATACTTGTAGTATGAGAAAAAAAATAACACTTACTCTACTCTCTTTCATTTTCTGCACTACTTGTGATTGAAAAAAAAAAAAAGTTTGTTTCGAGAAATATTTCGCTGCATTTATTTTTAACTTAAAACGGGTGTGTCTTACAAAGTTATAATCATTTTGTAATACTGCAATCAACTTTTGAAAAGTGAATAAAGAGCTTCAAATAATTTCAACTGTTCGAGAGTCTTTGAAAATTATTTAAGTTTTTGAAATTCCTTGAAAAGTTCTTCAAATTTGTATCTTATCAAGAAAATAAAGTATGAATTGTCCGGCCAGAATATTACTCTTCCGTTCTTATTTTCTGAATGTCTACACCATTTCTTTTAAACTATTTTGTGCAATTTTCATACTGTAGGGCATTTAATTTAAAAAAAAAAAGAAATGGGGGTAGGAGGAGTATCAAAAACAAACTTCACTAAAAGCCGATATGAGCAGATGACGAAGTGCTTCTCTTTTCTCCTCTCTCGTTTTTCCTCTCTGTCCATTAAGTTCCATGATTTGTCGAACAAGCAATTTTTATTTTGTTTGATCTTGATTTGCAAAAGAATGTATAACTTTTAAAAGACTTTGTTTGCCTATTTTTTTTTTTTTTTCATATTTTTGTAGTCTCAATTACCTAATGTAAGGCCTCAAAATAAAGATTTTTTTTTTTCGAAAATTTCTTGGGGGAAAACCCCCCCCGGGCTCCCTGAAATTATGGATGTTCTACATCTGACTTAAAGGGACACTCTCCTGTTATCCTTACCACTACAAGGTGAATAAGAAAAATAATAAAAAATTAAAATAACAACAGTCCGAACAGTGGAATCATTAAAAATCGAGACAAAAAGTCTTCTATGTTAACATTTTTATGCGTTTGGTGTGTCTATATATACTATATGTGTGTGTGTGTTAGGGCAATGTGCTAATCCGGGCCCCTCCCGAAAAAAATTTCTGGATACGGCCTTGCCCCTCCCCCCTTTATTTTGCGCCCTCAGACTTGTGCAACTTTTGGTTTTTATCCTTCTTTCTTTTCCTTTCTTTTTTTTTTTTTTTTTTTTTTTTTTTTTTTTTTGCGCCCTTAAACCTATGTGCCCTGCTTTTTTCTTCCACCCTTGATCCTAAACGCCTTCGTGTTTCATTTTTTATTATTATTTTTTTTCCTACCTTTAAGCCAGTGCAGTGTGCGCGACTTGGTTTTTTTCTTGCGCTCTTAAACCTGAGCATCTTCGTTTTTTTTTGTGTGTGTCCTCGAACCTCGTGCACCTTTTTTTTTTTTTTTTTTGTTACTTCCTTTTTATAGTAAAGGAAGTATTGCATTCGCACGCCTGAAAGATCCATTTTGACGATCCCCGAGTTAATTACCTCGAGTTTTTTTGTTTTTTTCTCGTGACATCCGTATGTGCATAATGTGTGTACGTATCTCGCATAACACAAAAACGGTATATGTTGTAGAAAGTTGAAATTTAGTATGTAGACTCCTAGTGGGGTCTAGTTGTGCAACTCCTCTTTTGGTTGTATTCGGACTTTTCAAATGGGGTCTTTTACTTTTTCGGGGGAAAAATCAACGTTAATATCAATGCAAACTCAAGTGATGGAATAATTTGGCAACTACGTGGTGATCACCAAGCTTTTAGTGGACAAAAAAAAAAAAAAAAAAATTACTATCAATATAAACCTTTTATTTTCTGTTTTTTCAATAAATTAATGAATGAACAGTAATGAAAACTGAAAACAGTTTTATGGAAAGTTTATTTAGCTTGAAGTTTTATTTTAAGCACATTTTTTTTTTTTTCACCTTTTCCGACATTTTCTTGAAAAACCCAAAATTTTCTTCCCCCCTCCCTCCCACCTTTAGCTCATCCCCTAGGGTTTGGGACTTTTAGTACGTTTACTTACTAACTACCCCTAACAATATTCTGAAGTCGAAAATTATCGCATATTCCATGCACGCTACACCCCTGTTTTGAGCACTCATTAACTGGACTAATGTATGCAGTTTTAGAAGATTTTTGGTAATGTTAATGGGTGGAGAGATTCGACGTCCTCCCCTGGCAAATTTTCAAAATTGAAATTCAATTAACGCAATCGTTGGCAATTTTCAATACTGTTAGAGGAGTAGCGGGTTTGGGAGATCTCCCCCGAACAATTTTCTGAATTGAAGCCTTAACAATGAAATTTTTGAGGAACTTCGGTAATATTTAGGAGGAGGTCAGGTTCGGGAGATCTCAAAGAGTTTTTTAAGTCCAAAAGACGAAATTTATTCGATCTTGAATAATGATGAATGAATAATTGAGAGGACTTTTATCGGGGGTTACGTTGGGAGCATCTTTTGATTTTTCGATATTGCAGTCCTAAATACTCATGTGTAGTAGGCCATCTTTAATGACGTTAGGCCGGGGGGGGGGGGGTTGAGAACGCTTTCCCGGAATTTTTTCAAAACCTAAGATTCAAAAGCTCACATCCGTTGGGCTTTGGGACTTTTTTTTTTTTTTTGATTTTGGGGACCTAAAAGGAAGGGTTTGGAGTTCCCCGCTCTTCCCTCAGTTTGGCTATATCCCTAACTTCATTTTAAATTTTAATTATTGATAAAAATATTGTGGCAAGACTTTCTTTCAATTTCCCTTTGCCGAAAACGATTTTTTGCTTGGATTTTCCATAGTAAAATTTTCAATTTCCAGCCTAATATTTTTGTTTCCTTTAAATAGTCTGCGGTTGAAGAGTCTGCGGCCCCAATAAAAGAACTTTTAACTTTTGAACGGATGTAGTAATTTTCTGCGATACCTTAGGTCTTGATTCCACTTCATTTTATTTTAAATATGCCTCCTGCATCTCTTGATCAATCTTTGATTTACTTACGATTTTTCTGCATTAACTGTTTTTTTTTTTTTTTTTTTTTTGAAAGTTATTTTGGCGATCCATGTATTTTTCTCCACTAAACAATGATTTGCAGGACATATTTTTCATCAAACAAAATTACATATGGGGATGTTCGGTGGTCCCACTGAAGCTATCTTATTTATTTATCTTTTTTTAAATTAAAATTGAAGAGACTTGGTTTTGTATAACCAGGGCCGCCGAGAGACAAAGCGTGAACCACGTTAGTTTTGTCGCCGGTTCTCCCTCTCATTTTGCTAATTTTACTCTATGCACAATACTTTGATTTGAGCCGGGCCCATAGTTTCGGACTAGCCAGACATACCCACTCTGCGGCCGCGGCCTAGTGAATAGTGCACAATACTTTTTTTTTTTTTTTTTTTGCGTTGAAAAATGTTTGAAGTGTACATTTCCGCGGCCCTTGCTTAGATAATCTTAATAAAGAGTTTCATGGAAGTTCCTAAATTGTATTTTAAGATGACATTTTCTTTTCAAATGTTCTGAAAAAATGCTTTTTGTCACTGTTATTTCAATTGTTCAGTTATAATAATTATTATTATTTTTATTTTTAAAACAACGAAGAGTTTTCCTTTTTCTTCGTTTTTTGCATCGCTAAAATGAAATTGGCGGCAAGGGCGGATTCAGGGGAGGGTCAAAGGGGCAGCTGATCCCTCCCCCCCTTAATGAGATTATTTCGAAGAACATTTTCTTTATTGTTATTATTATATTGAGCAATCACGATTGCTTATTGTTCTCAATTGACTGTTTTGATGTGCTATCATTTTATTTTCCCGCCAGCACCCTCCGCAGCATCACCGTCGACCGGCACCTCACGATGCTGCACCTCTAGCGAAAACCGTCTCCATGTTTCGTCAATATCCTGCACTTACACGCATACATACACGCACCTACACACATATACATATATACACCTACACACACATCATGCACCTATACACACATACACACACCTACACACATACATACACCTACACACATACATACACCTACACACATACACAAACACACGCACACCTACACACTCACATACACACAACTACCCACCCACTCATGCCTGCACACAGACGCAAACACATATGCCTACACACATACACATACCCCCCCCCCCACATACACCTACACACATACACACAACTACCCACACACTCATGCCTGCACACAGACACAAACACACATGCCTACACACATACACATACCCCTACACACAAACACACACGCCTACATATACACACATACTCGTGATTGCGAAAAACATAATTTGAATTCAAGATGACAAAATTCAAATCATTTTTTTTCCTTTACTTATTATTATTACTGTTGAACGTCAATTTTTAGCCCTAGAAAATTTAGTGTAGGTAATCAATGTCAAACTCTTTTTACTTAGTCTTGTTAGACTTGTCTTTTGAAGTCTAATAAATGCAAAGTCTATTACACGTAATGTAACTTTAAAAAAGATAGGGGTACTCAGCCCCGGACTGGCCAGGTCGGCTAGTCGGCGATCGTCGAGGGCCCCTAAACGGGGAGGAAAAATTTTTGCGCGATCTCTTTTTTTTTTGTAACTATTTTGATCATATTCTTCACTTTTTTTTTTCCAAAATCGGTCTTTCTAGTTTCATATTTGTAGCACACAAGGTTCTGCCCTGTGGTTCCAGGTGGGACCGCAGGGCAAATATAACTTTTTAGGCCCCTCCTCTTAGGACCCGATTAATATATCAGGGGACCCTAGGCCAAACGCTTTTTCGGGGGGCTCCTATGTATTTAAACCTTACAGTTTCTGCATGAGCATAAAAAGTGTCAACCGTTTTGGGGCCCCTAAAGAGTGGCGGCCTTAGGACTTCGCCACGCCTAGTAAGCCTATTCAAAAATCAGTTTTGTCTCAACTGGGTTTCCATCTCTTTGAATTTGATTCGTAAACTTTTGTTTTTTTTTCCGAGGGTGGGGGAGTGCGTTACATAGTATGTTCTAATCAGGGCCTATTTACCTCGCAGGCCAACTCCGCCTGTGACTACTGCCCCATCTTTCCGAAGGGTCACAACTAAAAGATGTGCATAACAAAACAACTATCTGAAAAATACACGCATTTAAAAAAAAAATGATAAAAAAAATATTAACTTAAAAAATTTCGTTAAGGGAAAACTTTTATTCATACACTGTAACAAATTTCGGAAACGTTTCTGGATATATCGGAAACGTCTCCGAAATAGTAAGAATCCTTCATCCAATAGCGAACTCCTCATTACTCAGAAAGCTTTTTGTTATTTCAAGAAATCTAGAAGCGGAAGTGAGGCGCAATGCTTCGAAACGTATTTTATCCTTCGGCGCCAGTGAGTCGAAAATAACGAGAGCTTAATTTTTTCCTTTTCTATGGTTGCTGCAGTCAGCAACTGTTTAGCATTGGATTGCTTGTTATTTCATGTCTAGAGAGTAGTAAATTGTGTCGAAACTAATTTTACGCCTTTGCATTTTGGGCTGCTCTTGATTTTTTAGAAGATGTACGCAGCTATTAAGTTAGTTAATAACGATTTGCTTCTTTACACTTTCTGGTGTAACCATGATTACATTTATTTTGTGTGTTCAAGCGTGAATAGTTTCAACACCCGTTTTTATACTTAATGAAACGAAACCCTTTGTATTACTTATCCAGTTGTAATGGAGGTACTTAGATTTTCTTTCGCTCATGTTCACTTGTAAGTATTAATGAATATTTTAAAACATGTTGTTATATACATTTATATTTTTGTTGATTTGCATTTGATGAGGCTCCAATTGTAACTGTTTTTGGGTTTATCGAATTAATTTAAAGTTATCCTACATACCTGTGAGCGCAGTGTACTATTTGTTGTAACCAATTGAAACTGATTAATTACGCAAAAGAAATAAGATTTATATTTGAAAAGCAATCACAGAAAAGTTATTTCGAAATACTTGGATATACATACATTGGTTCAAAAAAAAAATCAATTGTTTAATTCATTAAAAATATGGTAATGCAAATGTTTTCTAGAATTGTAATATGCTTCACAAAAAATGTGCCAGTATTATTTATCTTTTTTTATTATAATTTATTCATTTATTTAAAAATATTTATACCATTAGAAAATGGCCCAGTTATCTATTAGTAAGCTACATAGT
Source organism: Uloborus diversus (assembly GCF_026930045.1). Classification (NCBI taxonomy): domain Eukaryota; kingdom Metazoa; phylum Arthropoda; class Arachnida; order Araneae; family Uloboridae; genus Uloborus; species Uloborus diversus. The sequence goes on from NC_072739.1 coordinate 154,613,062, forward strand.
TATGCAATTAATTCATGTGCTTATTCATTTTGTTAAATGTGGTTGACAATAAAAAATTCCTTGACATTAGTTGTTCGGTAAACAACATTTCCTTCGTGGATATACTAGTTTAATATAGGACAGTCAGGAGGAATAAGCCAGAGGCAAAAATGGAACAGCTGCATTTACAAGCCGAAATAAAAAGAAATATTATTTCTTGTCATTGTTTTAAAAGTGATCCTTTTTTAAATACTATGTTTTTAATTAAATATACAATGTACATATGAGGAGAAGACGAGGGGCGTTCACCACGCAGACTGCCATTGACATTTTCAGGGATTGCTTTTTTTAAGGAGGGGGGGGGGCGCTTTATAGCATTTTATGGGTTCACCATCACTCTTATGGTGTGGGGGGGGGATCTCGTATATATGAAATGGAGTAATCATGCAATAGAATTCAATGTTTTAATAAATAAAATATGTAATGCATTTTGCGCACATTGTAAAAATAAAATCAGTAACCTATTTTGATAAAGTATTTATATTTGTGATGAACTGGAAAAGGACAAGAACAGAAGAATCACCCCGAATGGTTCCAACAGGAGGACTTGGTGTCATATTTAAATTCACCAATTTCTCTGTTGGCACTTTTCGGTACACTTTTTTCGTCAGAGAAATAGACTTGACGCGAAGGGAAAGTAAGTTCTGTCAAATTTTATCCGAAAATAAAAGCTATCAAGTTTGATACAAGATATGTTTTTAAGTTCTGCATTAAAAATACAATATGTTGATAATTTTGTCTTGAAAATATTGTGAGAAAAACTGAAGTTTAAGATTGTTTAACAAACAATCCCACTTTTGAGAAAGTACCCCCCTCCCCTCCCCTGACGATTTTGTGAATAGGAATGAAACTACTATATTATTTCATAAATTTTCAAAAATTTATAACTGTGCATATGTTATGCTGTTAACCATGCTATTTGTCATCAGAAATTCAGAAAAAGAAAAAAAAAATCCACGAATGATTCTAAAATTGTTTGTTTCATTGCTGTTAGATATGAAAGAACTGAAACTGATATGGTATGCAATACTATAGTAAAAAATTATATTTTAGAAAAAATCACGGAAAAAGGATTCTGAAATTCTCGGAAACGTTTTTGAAAATTGTTTGGAGAGTTCCGAAATACTCGGAAACGTTTTCGAAACTTTCATGAACCACAGCTGCACAGAATACTCAGAAACATTTCTGGAAATTACGGAAAGAGGATTCCGAAATACTCAGAAACGTTTCTGAAAATTACAGAAAGAGTATTCCAAAATACTCAGAAACATTGAAAGAGGATTCCGAAATACTCAGACACGTTTCTGGACATTACAGAAAGAGAATTCCGAAATACTCAGAAACGTTTTTGAAAATTTCATGAACCGCAACTGCACGATATACTCAGAAACGTTTCCGGATTTTTTTTACAGTGTACTGCTAGTAGCGACTTTACCCGGTCACAATAATGAGCGACGCCGAAGATGAATCATAAATGCATGATGCACGCACAAGTTTAATGATTTACATGGTTCTTCGAGAGACAAAGAGGCCCCAAAAAATTGCATTCCAACGGGCCCCAAACCTGTAAACCTTACAATTTTAGCCTTTTACAAACAGTTTTAGCCGTTTGGGGCGGGGATGAAGAACGTTTTAATTCTCGTCTTTAGTGCTTCAATTTCGAAAATTTTCCGGGGTGAGCCTCCTGAAAACTTTTTCCTAATTTCACTGAAGTTCAGCAAAAATTTCGTTTTTGGAGCTTCTTTCGAGTAACTGCAGGTGCCCTATCTTAACCAAAAAAGGCTTTAAGACTTCAATTTGAAAGTTTTCTCGTGGATGGCCTCGGAATCTATCTCGACTTAAATCACCAAAGATCTTCTTAAACGGCGTTTTCAGAGCTATTTTTTTTTTTTTTTTAATTTCAGAGGAGAGCCCCCGGAACCGCTCTTCATACCATATACTCGAAGATAATATTTAAAATTCTGTTTTTGGATTTCCACTTCCGAAAAATTGCAGCAGGAGAAACTCTGAACCTACGCTCCCCTAACATCACCAAATACTGTCTAAAATTGAGTTTTTAAGACTACAATTTCGAAAATTTTCCTCCCCCTCTCCCCCGGACCCCTATTTCAGACTCAATGTTAATCTTTCCATTAAGTTTATATTGCTAATACTTTAATGACTCCCGGAAGTCATAAAGCTAAGTCCTCTCTCTCTCTCTCTTTGTTTTGATACATGCGTTTGAAAAAAAAATAAGGGGCTGCCAAACTCGTACCCGACCAGGTTTTTGACCTCGCATCGAGTATGGGGGTCGTCAGGGTATGGCAGTATAAAAAAGGGAATGTTTATGACAGGGCCCAGTAATGTATGTTTGTGTCGAGGGACCCATCATATTCTAAGACGGCCCTAGTCTTTCACCCATGAACATCGCTAGATCAGTTTCATATAACAGGGCAATTAAGTTACTTGTTATGACTGCAGAAAAGGACATACTAGCCAAACAGTGTTATCATTACGGAAATATTCAATCAAGTTCCGGGCATTATAAAAATACTTAAATGAACAATTACAATCACAATTTTCCCCCAAAATAAGGTTTAGACAATACTGTATCATTTGTTCACCATTAAAGTGCAGAAGTGTTCCTATCTGTTAAATTTTGTTTAAATAAAACATATTTAGTTGTTAAGCATCATTTCCTCATATTTAAGTGATATCCCAATCGTTAGGTAAAATTTAATATCTATAAGAGCTATGGGACCGCTATATCTCCTAATGCCAGGGCTGATTTTTTTCAACCAATCCGCCACTGCTCACACAGGATTAGCTTCTCACAGCCAATACCCCCGGAAATCCCTGGAGCAGAACTATAGATATTTACATTGTCAGTATTATGGGGTCCTGTCCCTAGAGTGTCGTCTCAGCTATACACCAATAAGAGAGGACAAAGGAACAGGCAACAGGAGGGAGGTAAGCACAAAATTTGAAACTCGGACATATGACTGAGATTCCTGGTTCATTGAAAGTTTTTGTCCTTGAGCTGTGCCTTGAGGCTCAAAGAGTTCAGATTAACCTGCAACCGTTTGCAAGACCTTTTAGTTTTCCGCAATCAAAAATATAGCTTTGAACAGCCAGGGCTGCGGAGTCGGAAGGAAAATGACCGACTCCGACTCCGACTCCTGGGTTTTGAAACGCCCGACTCCGACTCCGACTCCGGATTAAAAAAAAAAATAATTGTATTTTTTCAACTCCCTCGCTCTCTTCAGGGGAAGGGGGAAAACTTCTAAACAGAGATTGAAATATTAATTCCTTTTTATGAAAATTTCGCATTTTGTTTTTTATTGTAAACCTAAGACGCGTACAACGTTAGAAATTCAATTTAAAGATCAAATTTTCCAATAGTTACGAGTTAAAAAGTGAGATGACTTAAAAATCCCTTTTAAAAAATTTGAAAAGGATTATCTGTAATTTGCCCCCCTTTAATGTTTAGCAAATAGATATTGATCAAATCGTGTGCTTTCAATTTTTTAAAGCTGTAACTTGAGAGAAAAAAAGCTTTTTTTCTAAATCCAAGTTCTTGAGAAGGGGTGGTTCGCCCCGGGTGACACCCATCTGGTAGATGACACCCAAAGTTAATTTCAGAGTTTATAAAAAATACAAATACTTTAATTCTGAAAATTTTTGCGAATATATTTTTAATTATATTTTATCAATAAAATTTCAACGAAAATAGGGCACATATACGTCAGGAGCTAATTTTACACAAAATGCGGCGGTATATAAATTTGTACGAATAGCGGTTACTATACAGTGAAACCTGTGTAAGTTGACCACTCGCGGTGCAGTACTTTGGCGGTCAACTTAGACAGGTGGTCAACTTATAAAGGGCGGTAATTTTTTTTTTTTTTTTTGTCATTTCTTGCACTATGTATTCATTTTTTTGAGGAATTCACCCTTACTCTTTCTGTTCAACTCATTTTCATTGTTTAATATTATTGAAAGTGAAACAATAATTAAAAATACTATTCAAATAATTTTGTTAGTTTTTCCTTGTTTTTAACTATATTAGACACTTTAGTTTTAGAAATTCCTGATATGCCAGCTAATATTCTCTGGCTTTTTCCATTTTCAGTTAATTTTAATATTTCATACTTTTTATTAATCTCAAGTTCAGCTAATTTTCTTTTTGAAGCCTTTTTATGTAAAACTTATAGCACAAAGCGCAACAAGCTCGACTCTCCCAGTTCATAGAGGCAAAATCAAAATGTCCCATCTCTTAATCCCTTGACCACACACAGAAACATATAACTTTACTCATTAGCAATCCCAAATCTGCGTACCCGCAGCGCGAGGGGCCCGCGTCCTTAAAGGAGCTGACGACCCAAGAAATTGAAAAAATAGAATAATAAATAAAAAAAAAATACCTAGCACTAAGGCTTATTCAAATAAGGACAAATAGACACTGCTGGCCTGTAGGTATGGGCCCTACATATTTTGTTGCAGGGGAATCAAAATGTATAGATCCGGGCCTTCTCTTTTTAGCACAGTTCCTGTGTTGTCACAACAATTGCAACTGAAAGAAAAGACTTTGAACTTGTCTACTGACACCTATTTTCATTGAACAGAGTACAAAAAGCTATCTCAAATGGAACAACAAATGAAAAACAAGTTTGGAGAATGAAGAGCAGCATTAAGCTTTATGCTGCTGTTTAGTTAGTAAAATGCTGTTCCGTCATCAAAGCATTAAAAACATTCTTAGAAAGCTATGAAAAATAATAACAATAAAAAATAAATAAATAATAAAATAAAATAATTTGCTGAAGAAAGTAAAAAAAAAACATAATAAACCAAGTGGTCAACTTACAAAGGGTTTTTTACAATACTCCTAACCAAATTTGACAAACATTAGTGGTCAAGATAGACAGGTGGTCAAGATAGAGAGGTGGTCAAGTTACAGAGGTTTTCCTTCATTATATGAGATAGGACTAATTCCGTTCCTGACAAAAGCGGTCAACATAGACAGGTGGTCAACTTACAAGGGTGGTCAACTTTACAGGTTTTATTGTACCTATATTTCTTCTTCGCTAAATTTTTAATTTAAATTTTATTGGCTGCTTTGAATTAACCTTAATATGAAGATTTTAAGATTAACTGCAATTATTGAGTGTTGTAATCAAGAAATCATTTACACTTATTTTGTTCCATACTTTTTAGAGAGAACCAAGCTTATAGAAATAGTCTTAATAAAGAAAAAAACATTAGATTATTTCATCGAATCTTTTGGATTCGTACTTTCGCGCCAGAACTTCTTTGAATTTGCCGTTTACCCTTAAACGCTTCAACCTTAGCTACTGGCCTCAATTTACTAATTTGTTACGTTTCTTTTACTATTTTATAATTGAGATCGAACAAAACACTATATTTCTATTTTTATTTGAAAGTGATTACTTGAAAATGTTAGGCAACAAAACCGTTTGCTGACAGTTGCTATTAGTTAAGTTAAAAAGCAAGCAAACTAGGGGACAGCTACAGAAAGTTCGATAAGCACTCAAGCTAGCTGATTGCCATAATGGCAGTTATTTCCTTATTAGTATCTTTTTATACATGTAATCGAACCAATTGGTAGTCCGTTTTTAAAAAATGCAAGGAGAGTCAGGGAAAAGGAAAGAAAAAAAGAAACCCGGAGTCGAAGTCGGAGTCGGCATGTTTTCTAACGACTCCGACCCCGACTCCTTTACCCCAAAATCAGTCCGACTCCGACTCCGACTCCACAGCCCTGTGAACAGCAGATAAAGTTTTTTTTTTTAATTGGTTGCTCTGAGAGGCCTCAGCAAGAAAACTACCATTGTGGTTCGTCGCTGCTGTAGAGTTTTATGAGTTCTTGCGCAATTTCGCTATTTTGATGGATATTAGACGATTCTTCGTCCAGCCTGCTCCTACATCTTGTACAAGCTCAACTTCAACTACTTCAGGTAAGTTTTACTTTTTAAAACTGTTATGCAATAAAGAAAAGAAAATAATAAAGTGATAGGCATAAGCGAAAAGTTTTTTTTTTTTTTTAATATTATAAACATTTAGCTGTAACTTGATCAAGCTTCTTTATGAGAAATTTGAATCTCACCAGAGAATATTAACACCCTTCCAGTTTTTGATAAATGATGACATAAACGATGAAGTCACTTCTGATCTTATGAAACTAGCAGACTTTTATGAGCTTGATGCTTCAAGATTACACGGGGAAATTATTCTTTGGCAAGAGATCGTAAAAGAAAAAAAAAACCAAAAAAATGCAATTGAAGCTTTGCATCACTGCAACGTTAATTTACTTCCTACAATAAGGTCCCTTCTCATCATTTTCGCCACGATTCCGGTCACTACATGTACCCCTGAAAGGTCGTTTTCCTCTTTAAAATTATTGAAAACGTACTTGAGAAACAAAAATTGAGAAGAGCGTTTGAATGGACTAGCAATGACTTACATCCATGATCGAATTCATATTAGAGAAGATGAAGTTCTGAACGAGCTAGCACAAAAGTCACGCAGATTACAGATTTCTTTATAACCACCGAATGGTATTTGCAACTAGTTTCCTTTGTCCTCGTAAAGGTTCATTTTTAATCTCAATGACCAAAAAGTCCATTAAAAAAAATTCATATTTGTATTTTGCCTATTTTCCTTTGCACTTTTATTTTATTTTTTACATTTACATTTAACGCTTTTTTTTATATTATACCATTTTATCTTTTCATATATTTATATCACTCTAATAAATTATTTCACTTGAATTTAATATTACCTTGAATATCATAATTTGTTTACACTTCTCGTTTTAGAAGTAATTCTATTAGGGTTGTTGTTAATTTGTTTGTCTTCGACAGAAAGCAGTGGAACCAATTTGCTAATGAACAGAGATAAAAATGTTGTTTACATACAAATAAACAGGAGTTGGATATTTATATAAAGTCGATTGCATTTAATTCTTATTGTCGCTTATGAAGCAAAAAATCGGCTATAAACTGATTTCCATAGTTAAAAAAAAAATTATTTCTTAAACTGTGGTAGCATAATAGATTTGTTTTACACTACATAGTAATACAGAAATATGGGATGTATAAGAAAATTATATGGTTTCAATAGTTGAAATTAACATTTTCCGTACAGTTGTATTTCTGGATATTTCTTTCGAATAAGAAAACCCTCTCTGCGATACAGCCAGGAGGTTGGTAATTGTCATCCCTGTACTTTTGGTTTTAAGATATATTACCAATCCTGGTATATTGATGTATATACATTCAAGGATTGCTATGAATACCCCCCCCCCCCCAAGAGGAAATCCTGGCTGCGCTAGTGGCACGAAGCAAGAATTGTTTTGCGAATAGCGACTGTACTGTCTGACCACGGATTGTATAGAAAGGCAAACATCCATTTTACAGCCGAAAATGGACGAATCTATTATTTTTTAGGGATGTAAGCTTTTGCAGAAGCAGAGTCTCATTCAAATAAGCGAATACGCGCATCAAATTTTTACTTTCCCCCGTCATTCAGATAGATTCGTCTTATTTGAACGTTTGCCAATTCCATATAATCCGTGGTTGGACAGTACTACTCAATGATGATAAACGAAGACTGGCACAATTTTCAAAGCTGCCTCGGTTATTTTAAGGAGAAAAATCTTTGGCGATGTGTTTTCTATCACACATCAAGTTGTTGCGTCAACTGTTTTTCAACTATTTCAATTAGCTCAGCTAGTTGGGAAACATTTTTGTGTGTTAGGGTGTTAGAAAATTATCCTCTGAGCACAATGGGACAAAAAAGACTTTCATCTTCAGTTGAACTGGCAAAAAATGTACGACACTGCATATTGATGAAATAAAATAACAAGATTTCCAGATTCTAAAAACCGTACATTAAAACTTTCCTAAAGATAAAAACTGTAATATCAAAATATTTTGTGATATAATTTAGTACAAAATAATTTAAAACTGTAGTAATTAAAATTTGAATTATTTTAATAACCTTATATTTTATCCTGTTAATTAATATGTCTTCTGTTCCATACTGAGGTAACTCAGATTTAAAAAACTCGCCCCCCCCCCCCGCACCCAAATTAAATGTTGAAATGCCGCCCCTGGATCGAGCGTAACCAATCGTCGAATCTGTGTAAACCCTTTATTTAAATCAAATTGTACTTGTATCAATTGCATGGCTTTTTTTTTTTCATGTATAAAAAGCAAAAATCATTTTCGTTGGAATTCGCTTGAGCTTCCACCATAACAGAATCCATTTCAATTCGATTTTACTGTATCAAAAAAAAAAAAAAAAACCCTGGAATTTCTGCCTAGACTCGCCTCTCTCCGAGACTAAAAAAACTCCCCTTTTTCTCAAACGTATTTCCCGGATATGCATTACTACTTAAAAAAGAGGAGAATACACTTTCCTGCTCAAAAATCATTTCAACACAAAGACACGTCGTATGCCTCACAAAAAAGGAGGTTTTGGAGGCTGCATTTTGCAAAGTCAAGAGCGATGGAGGGGAAATTTTGGAACGAGAATACAAGTGGGTGATTCCCCAACAACCTAACATTTTCCAATCACAAATATTTTTTAAATAAAAATGCTTTTAAAAAATCTGAAAAAAAAAACTTACTCTTTGTTACGCACTTATTAAGGGAAAAATAGGGGAAACTCACTTTAACTATGCTATACCTCTCAAAATAGAGGGTCAAATTTTCATACACCAGGAGAGTGACAGGCAGTAAGTTTATCGAAGGTTATCAAAAATTTAATTATAGTAACAGAGAAATAACGCCAACTTAAACCAAAAAGTATGTTATTGCACGATAAAACAAAATCTATGTTAAACAGGGTTCGTACGGGTCATGGAAATCCTGGAAAGTCATGGAAAAAAAATAAGCAAATTTCAGACCTGGAAAAGTCATGGAAAATTGAAATTTTCATTGAAAGTCATGGAAATTTATTTCAAGTCATGGAAAAATGTCCTGAACAAAGAGAAAGTAACAGTAACTAAAGGAACATTAGAAATCTTGAGAGATTTAACAGTATTATACATAAAAGCTATTAAAAGTGGAAAATTGAACGATCCCAAAATCAAATCTGAATTTTGAAATCTCATTGCATCCACTTCTGTCGCAGCCGCTTGTCTTTTTTTGCGATGTGATTTTACTGCTTGGACATCATTTATTTTGAATTTACTGTTATTTTCAACACTTCTTATGTTTCATATTCTGTAGTAGCGAAATTTCACGTTCTTAGTTTTGCCACGCCCACTCAAAAAAAAAAAAAAAAAAAGCAATTCAATTGCATCCGAGTTTGATTCCATCACTCTTAAGAACTTCATTATTAAACTTATCAGAGTTTATCGTCATTTGTTGAAGGTTTTAGAAAATAAAGGTCTTTAGTCAGGCTATAGAATACAGAAAAAGAGGAATTCTAATACTCTAAAACAATAGTGCTCAAAACTACGGTCCGCAAAACTAATCCATGTGACCCACTGCTACGTTCAATGTCAGGAATCAATCATGTTCTGGAATTTCTGTTTCTATTAATTTATATGCATTTGAAAATGTGCAAATAAGTAAACAAAACAAGTATACTTTTGAATCAGAAGATTGATTCATTACTAAATTGTTTTTTCAAAAAAGATCTGATTTAGAAACATAAAAAACTAAACTATGTGGCTTTACTTTAAAGAATCGAAATACTGTCAAGTAACGTGGATGATTAAATGCACTGTTGACACTAAAAGGCAACTTTTGAAGCAAATTTATTAAAACTTAGTGGTGATTCTTTGTCCCATTCAATATTATTCTGCCTGTTTATAAATAAAATATCTGACATTTAAGCATCATCATATTCGTTTCACTGCATTTTTACTTCACTTAAATTTATATGATGAAGACAAATAAAAATAGTTTAGTTTTTTAGGTGTACACTTATATTTTTGCCATTACAAGTAAGTGCTTCAATGAGGCTGTGGCATTCGTTTAGACGTTTCGCTAATGCTCATTTCCAAAAATTATCAAGTTTGAGATTAAATAGTGCTATTCTTTTCGAGTAACGAGGTCATGAAAATTTTCATTGAAGTCATAAAAAAGTCTTGGAAAGGTCATGGAATTTTTTCATCCAAATAGAGTATGAACCCTGGTTAAACCTCCCTTAACGGACATTCCCTAATAACGAACTTTTCTTCGAGTCCCGGTCCCTTTATATACGTTTTTCCATATTATTCACTCTGAATATCTTACACTCCAAATAATGGACAATTATTTTTACCAAAAAAAAAAAAAAATCAATTGCTATACTAAAATTCTAAACCAGCAAATTAATAACAATTTTCAAATTAAGTTCTAGTGTTTGTTATTTCTAATTCTCTAATTTAGAAAATTATTTACCTAACTCTAGAAAGTTGTACTTGAATTTGTCTAAGTTAGAAATTTAAAGCAACTTCATTTACCTATTCGATCAACATTAAAATTAAAAAAATGTGCAACCAAGAAATATCTTTTTGAAATATTCGTCTGAACAAGAAAAAAGAAAGAAAGATTGAATAGAATTTCTCTACTGCTACATGTTTCATTTATCACTAGCCAAATTCAGGTTTTTTTTTTTTTTAATCATAATTTTAATTTCAATCTTAATTTTTTTAAACAATGTTTTGGAAATAAATTCTATTTTGCTAAATGCATTACCAGTGAGTTATAAATAATGCTAGGAGAGTGACTTTTTTTTTTTTTTTCGCCAGCAGTATGACATTTTGCGCCAGTAGTATGATATTGTTTTGCGCTAGGAGAATAACATTTTCCTTGTAATTTGCCTGCTACGTAAACCCAGGATTATAATTGAGGTAAATAATGCTATTTTTCTATTCTAACCTATTCATTCAACTACGCACTATGAGTATAATTTTTTTTTTCTTTTATGAAGAAAATGTTGTCTAGGAGAATAATAGCAAAAATATTACATACCCATTTTTGAACTTCAAAGTTTTAGTAAGAACAGCAGACAAATCGTATTTACAAAATATTCAAGAAATACAACAAAATAATAAGCAGTGTTGTAGACAGAAGATTAAAAATTTCGTTTCTTTATCTGGACAGGAGAATGACGCGAAAACCTGGAGACAAACCGTAAAATTATGTCGTACCTTGATTATTTAAATAATTAAATTTTATTAAAGAATGTTATTTTACATCTTTAAGTATGCGTAGTTTAGTACTACAAGGTAAATTTGTGGAATGTTGATGCAATTTTTTTTAAATAATTTAAGTATATTTGAGGAACGAAAAGGGATACGCCAAAAGAGTGACTTTCTAGTTGTTCAAAAATTTTGTAGGAAAAAAAAAGAGTTATTGTTTTAATAGGAATGGAATAACATCCGAAAAGGTATTTCTAACTATTAAAAAAACGAAAAAACTTCTAGGTCAAACAACCGTTGTGTTAGGCTCCTGGGACATAATATTGTTAGGATTTTGGAGAATCACCCAAGTACTTTCTTAATGTGCATCGCATGGCTGCTAGTCATTTTGTAAAGTTCGATTTCCCGAATCACAACAGACTACAACTGTATTTATGTCGAGGACTGCATACTAAGTGCCTTGCCTTCATTATTTTTTTTATACCGATAGATAGATGGCAGCACCATCACCGGATCGAACAGTTAATGAGAATTTAGAACCAGACCAGGAGCTAATAGCTATCTGGTGCTAGTACCCCCAGAGGTATCGTTTCACTTGGAGGACATTGAGACCACGAGCATATTTAACGTCGCCCAGTCCCCTTTAATGACGACGGTGGGTCTTCGACCATCGAGGTTCGAACTCAGGACCCTCCAGCCCCGAATCCGACACTCTACCGATCGGGCTACCACGGCCCATCTTGTAAAGTTAAAAGGTGATCTTCAATAAGAGCGACGTGAGTTGAGACTACTGCTCCTAAACGTTGTTGATGGAACGGAACACGTGGTTGGTCCGAGTGTGGGCGGGACCGCCGCGAATCTTAGAGAGAAAGGGATTCGCCCCCCTTCTCTTGAGATTCGCGGCGGTCCCGGTGTGGGTGTCATTCTACTAAAAGCCGTTTAAAAAACTTACTTCCGCTTTCGGATTCCGTTACTTTTGTATGAATAACTAGAGGACCCGACAGACGTTGTTCTGTTCAAACATTGTAAATTAGAAAGTTAAAAAATTTCAATAAACTATGAAGTGTTTGGACCATTTTGTTGAAAAAAATAGATAAAAGGAAACGATTTAAGCTGCTTGGTGTCAGAATGCGTATATTTATTACAACTTGATTTATCTAATACCCACTGAGGAGTTGTTTTATTAGCTATGTTTCTCCCGTACTTGATGGTTTGTTCCTTCAGCCATACTCAAAGGATAAAAAGCGTCCTCAGATATTAAGTGTAAAAAACTAACAACACATCTAGAACAAACGGGAAATCCCACTGCAACAACCTCCATATGAAAAAGAATAAAACAATCGAAAGGCTATCGTTTAAAAAAATGATAAAGGTAAAAATAGTTCTCTGAATAAGGGCGAAAATCACTCATCCCTCCCCCCCCCCTCCCGATGTAAAATAAACACATTCTTCAACTAAAATGACTAAAAACTCTTTAAAAACGAAAGACTCTATTGTTTATAGCCAAAGTCACCAAGCCACTACGTTATTGTAATCCAGCCGATCAGTGAGCGAAGTCAACCCCGACCGATTAGCAGTCCGATCTTTTGAACGAAAAATTTAATGCTTCATATATTGCCTAATTTGTTCTTTCCACCAAAGATAAAGATCTTCCACTGCACTGATCTTTTGTGTACAGAACTACCCTGTTGTAATTTATCTGAACGAAAATAAAATTTGTTTCGTCTTTAAATTACATCATCTTTTTCTTTAATCTACGTTTTATCAATTCTCAATTGACATATCACAGTAGGAAATTTCATTACAGAAAGCAGAGCTGGCTTTCTTATTGTCCTTTGGCAACGGGTTAAATATTTATTTAAATTCTCGCTCAACAATAGGTTAAAATAAATATTAATCATTTAAGGGAGATATAACCGTCCAATGTTTAAATTAATTAATTAATTACAAAAACGTTTCCTATTCGATCCATCGCGCTTCGAAACCATGCTTGCCACAACTTAATTACATCCAAAAAATTTGATCAAAATCAGTCCAGTCATTTAAATTTTTTTTTGACTTAAATCGTTTATTTTTATGCACAAATAAAAGATATTTTTTTCAGCTTTACAACAAGTCGTGTTTGATCTTACTACTATATTAAATAAATTTACTAGAATTTTTAGAAAAAAGATAGAAAATGCCAAATTTTGCTCATCTGCGGAGCAAAAAAAAAAAAATGGTTGTATCTCAGGAATAGAGATGAAAACAGTCGGAAAAAAACGGAAAATTTCCGAAAAAAGCGGAAAAAAAACGAAGGAATAAATTTCCTTTTCGGAAAAATTGAAAAAAAAGAAAAAAAAAAGAATTTTTTAATTTTTCAGGGTTTTAATTGAAATTTTCAGCAAAAAGTGATTAGAAATTTCTCACGTTTAAATTCTGATGCAATTTCTTCCCCCCTCCCGTTTTATGTTAAAATACTGTCTAACGTTAATGCAAGTTGTTGTATGACAGTATAATTTTCATATAGATCAAAAAATGTTTAATAATACTTTTTACAAAAAAGCTTAACCCAATAACCTTAGTGAAGAATTTATTATCCTTCTTCATAAAACAAACAAGCATAACTTTAATCACAAAACTATGTTTCTGCTGACTGCGAACCAAATGTACAGGGTGCGACAAAAAAAAAAAAAAAAAAAAAAAAAAAAAACGGGGCAAGCAATTTTATAAGAAACTTTATTAAAAATAAATAAACTAACAAAAAAAAAATAATAATATGAGAAGAACTTTAGCAATCATTAAATTTAATTGGTTTCAAACTAGCAGTCTTTTGCAGCAATACAGAGATGCAACTGCTTATTGAATTTTTCATTCAAGTCCTTTTATGAATCCTATTCCCTATAAAGCAATTGGTTTAGAGAGTTCAATTTTATGTGTAGTTTAGGGTAGACCTTTGACTCTAAAATAAGCCATACTGTGTAATAAATGGGATTGAGGTCTAGCGAGTAGAGCGTCAACTCAAAAGATGATATCTTGTCAAAAACAATGCGCTTTGCATCACTCTCGTCTTTTTGGCCATATGAATCGGTGTGGAGTTAAAGGTAAATAAATGTCCTGTCTACAATACTGAAGTGCTCTTAGACCCACAGAAGTACAATAACTTTTGAAATGTCCTTCTGGTTCATTTTTTGTTTCATTTTACGGCCCTCATCCACAAAAAACTAGAGATTTTTTGTCGCTTGTCCTGATTCCATCTCAGACCAAGCCTGACTTCGGATTTTGGCGATATCTAACACTTTCTAAGGTGATTGGAGTGTCGTCTACCAAGGTCGCCGATATGCAAAATTTTAAGGGGAGGGGGACTCTGATATTTTCTCCATGGAAACCAACTTTAGTACAGATTAGAGCTAATAATATTTAACATTTTTGATAAATAATTCATTAATGGCTGGAGAAATTTTTTTTACATTTTTACAAAGAAAAAAGTATTAAAAGGAAGGAACTTCTCATTTGCAAAGAGGGGGGGGGGGCTTGAGCCCCCACTTTCCCCCTATATGAGAGCCTATGGTGTTTACAGACCAAATGCTATGGTTTTGGGGTATATGAACCGGTTGAACGGTAAATCAGTGAAAGGTATCTCTTCCAGCGTGGACTTGCGGGCCCGTCTCAAACGTTTCTGGCATCTTTAGAGTCATACGAATGCCTGAATTTTTGGAACTTGCAAAACTTCTGTTTGAGCTGTTTTTTCCCTTAGTTGCACTTATCGGTCAGAAATTCTCACAAACGACTGCTCTCGTGGAAACCCGAGGATTTCATTGAACTCACTTTTGGATGACCTGACGATTAACTGAAATGTGTTCACTGTTCGTTTTTGTACACTTTCCGGACATCGACTATCATTTCCAAGCCACTTGAAACGGCCTGCCGTTTCAAATACTGTTTGTCGAGGCACAACAAGCAAACGAACTGTCGTTCTACTTGGTTAAACAACTAAAAATAGCAGATATTTCGCTTAAAATTGTAAGAAAACCGAAAAGCAGTGCATAAACTAGGTATTGTAAGTTATTTCCTAATAAAGTGAGAAACAAAAATAAATTAGGTACTCATTAAAATGAAATTACCTTTCTTCCATTCGATGATACAATTTTTGTCCGATTTTTTTACCGCACCCTGTATACTGCCATGCTAAACAAAAAAGGGGGCTTTGCAGTTGGGCTCAAGCTGAGATATTGTATTATAAAGTGAGACTTTTCCATATATTTGATTCAGATGTCTTTTTTTTTTTTAAGAATATTTCAAAACAATAGCTCTTGATCAAGTGACGCTAAAACATTTTATTTATTAAGTAAAATACGAAACAGAGAACAACTTGGTTATAATAACTCAAATTTGTTCAAAAGGGCTGATATGACTACTTTTACTACTGTGCTTAGCACGGCCGCATAAATAAACTGAAACTCCAGTTTAATTTTGGTTCAGCTTAAGAAAAACCAATTTAGTTTTGATTTGGACTTACACTGGATTGGAAAAAATCAAAACTCAATAGCTTTCATTTTCAGACAGCAACATTGTATTATATTTCTTCAAAAAAAAAAAAAATCATGTTTGAAAGTCAAAAATTTCAGAAGTTTCTAAGGCAATCTAAAATAGAAAATGTAATTGTTACGATTAGACACACATTACTCAATATTATTGGTTGAGTGACGACTTGACTTATTTCTGGGTTTGACCATGAAAGCCCTCGACTCAGTTATAAAAACAAAAAAAAAATTTTCTTCTAATTAAATCTTACCTTTATGTGTATTTCTGTCAAGCAAAAAAAGAAGATGTGTGGATAGCATATATTTTTTAATGCTTAACCCGTTATATGTTACAAGAAAAACAGAGCTATTAAGAAACCCAAATTTTATTCATAAAAAAATCAAATTTTCCATTTTTTCCAATTTTCCATTTTTTCCAGGATACTAGGAAGTAGATATGGGTATACGGGAAAGTAGGCTCGTTTAGTTCTTGACGGAACTTCCTGTTATTATTTTATTATTAATTTTTCTTTTTTTGTTCCAACTACAGTATACGTTTTTATTATTAGCAAACATGTTTATGTTTGTTAAAGGGATACATTTATGGATTTATTTATTCATTGAGCATTTACGTTGCTTTTATAAATTAGGGTTGTTTGGGGAAAATGGGATCCCTTTTGAAAACATTTCGTTTTTAAAACCTTATTCAAAACTTTTGAAACAAGGAAATTTAAACTGACTGTCATATTGTATTTCGGACAATATTAATAAACATAAGTTCATCATTATATTTTAAAATAATGCTTTAAATATTCGTAACGATTATATTAAAAATGATACCCGCACGGCTTTGCCCGTAATAGAAAATCATAAGGCCTTTTGGTTCGCCTGTATATTTACAAATAATGTATGGTGAATTTTCTCGCCAGTTGGCTTGTACCCATCTTACGGTTCCACGTTATGATAATTTTTTAATTTACTCGTCCATCTTATGATATTTTTTTTCTTAAAATTGGAATAGAAAAAGAACCTCATCGAATTTTCGAAAAATCGCTTCGAGGTGCACACCCCCATGCTACATACTAACTTTGCCAAATTTCATGAAAATCGGCCGAACGGTCCAGGCGCTATGCGCGTCACAGACATCCAGACATCCTCCGGACAGAGATACTTTCTGCTTTATTATTAGTAAAGAAGATAAAGAAGAAAAAAAAAGTCAGATGGGCGTCCCACTTACCGCATAATAAGGGGTAAGTGGGTCAAACCCCCTTTAATAGAAGTTTAAATCAAACAAATCTAAAAAATGGGGTAAGGGATTTTTACTTCATAAAGTATGTAAATTTTCAGTTTGAATTATATTCTTGTAAATGCAACCATTTATGGGATATTTACTGTTTTTTGAATCTGTATGACTTAAAATTTTAAAACAAAAACAAAACAATTTCATTTGTGAAACTTATTGAAAGCCTATAGGTATATATTTTTCTTTTACATATGCAGATGTGTTTAATGAACGTAATACAGTTGATTAAGAACAATTTAAGTAAATAAGCCAAAACTATAAACTGAAAAAGATATTGGAAATACTAAAACACTGCGTCTATGTAAAGTTGGCTAAGGATGAACCATTATTTTGAAATAATTGTTTTTGTCTTATAATGTCTCAAAAATGCTCAAAATGCATCATTTTTAAAAACATAACAAAGTAGATAATACGTAAAAAATATTGAATTAATAAATTTATTGAATCAAAATATTTAATGCTCAAAAATGATTAACCAATATATTTTATGGACCTAAATTTAAAAAAATATTTTTAAAATGCAATCAGGGAATATATTTATTGCTTATAGATTTATATAATTTAAAAAAATGTTTCAGCAATATATTAATTGTATAGTATAATTCATGAGCACATCGATCTAATATCTTTGTTTCACTTTCTATTTATTTTTTTTAAATTGTGGTTTTATCTTAAACTGTTTCAAAAATGCTCAAAATATATAATTTCTTCTTTAAACAAAGTTTTAAATATATTAAAATTGCTGAATTGTTAAATTTGATGCCTCGAAACATTTAAGGTTAAAAAACACCTTAGAAATATATTTAATGACAATAAAAATATTTTTTTCTAAAGGCAATACATATATTCATGTATTTAATGCTTCAATGTATAAGTAATTAAAAAAAGTAATGGATTTTATCGACTAAAATCTTTTAACTTCCAAATATTTAATGTTTAAAATGTTTTAGTTCATATTGTAACTTCATATTAAAGAAGTAAATGTTAGTTACTAAATATTATGAACTTATTTAAAACGAAAAAAAACTTTAAATATAATTGAAATTATCGTAGTTCTTTGTTGCTAAATGCAATATAACTATATATGCATCTAGCAAAAACTTGGAAATATATATTCCTCCAGAGCCTCCTTACCGTCAAAATTCTTTGAAGCTGCCTAGACATTGACCTTGATGTCAGCTGTTGTCACTGAGAACAGAAGTTGAGGTTACAAAAGGGTATTCTCCTTCCTCAAGTACTTCCGTTGGTTCTTTAGAAAGGAAAAGAAGGAAATTGTGCTACTTAAGTTACCTTGAAAATGATGGTCCCAAATCCCTTTAAACTTGAACTAGAAAAAGATGTACTTGGGAGATGTAAACTTAACAGAAAGGAAAGAGAAGAGCAGGTCCGTCATTTAGAGGGGTGTGGGGGTGTTAATCCCCCCCCCCTCCTGGCTTTCAAAAATTAATGCTTGTACAAATATGTAGGTGTGATTTTTACTCTTTTCCGATAAAATTTGTATTGCTTCCCGCGTCACTCCTAAGGAAAAGTTCGGAATGACGGGCCTGGAGGGGAGGGAGATGTACTATAAGTTAAAAATTTAATGAGTATACTAAACTAGTAGGGGAATGTAGGGCAAAGGGAATTGGTAAAATATTTACTCTGCTTTTAGTGCCACCTATCTAGTAATACTTCAACCATGTAGTAACACATGTAGTCTATTCCGATTAAGAAAAAATTTACCTCTGAAAATCAAAGAGTATGATAATATAAGCAATTTTGAAAAATTGATACGCATATTGTAATATTTTATTGTCAGTCAAAATTTTTTTGGCATTAATTGTTAAATGATAAAGTTCTTGTTATTAATATTTGAAATATTAATTGAGACCTACTAATATTCTGCGTAGCATTTAATTGCTTAATATTAAATTTATTTGTATTGTAAATTCTTTGTGCAACTGTGCAAGCCCATGCGGGGAAAAGTGAAATAGTTCATTTCATTTACTCATTCAGTCTTTTATCAAATCACTTATGTAGTCATTTATTAATTAGTTAATTTACATTCCTTCATTTAATAACACCCTTATATATTTATTCATTTATTCACTTATTTTCTTAATCATTCACTTTTTTTATTCACTCAGTAATTTATTTTCCCGTTTATTCTTTCATTTACTTTTCATTCAATCATTCATTCTTTTATTACCCATTTATTTGATACAAAATATCTTTAATGATCGAATAAAAAATATTTTATTAGAAAAGTTTTTTATTTTTCACTTTGCTCCATAAGAAAAAAGAGTGAAAATTTTCCACCCTTTTTTTTTTGGAGCAATCACGATTGCTTATTGTTCTCACTTGACTGTTTTGGCGACCTATCATTTTATTTTCCCACCAGCACCCTCTGCAGCCCCACCGTCGACCGGCTTCTCACGATGCTGCTCCTATAGCGAAAACATTCTCCATGTTGCGTTCATATCCTACACACACACGCCTACACACACTAATGCCTGCACACAAACACAAACACACACTCCTGCACACACACACATACACATACACACACTAATGCCTGCACACAAACACAAACACACACTCCTGCACACACACACATACACATACACACACTCATGCCTGCACACAGACACAAACACATATGCCTACGTACACACACACACGAACGCCTACACACACGCGCGCGTACACACACAGCACTGCATACACAACACGCACACACATGCATACGTACACACACACGCACCCACACACATGCGCCTACACAAACACACACGCGCATCCATACACACACACGCTCGTGATTGCAAAAAACATAATTTGAATTCAAGATGCCGAGAATTCAAATTAATCTTTTTGAGGTACAAACTTACTGCCAAAAATAAAAAATAATGTTTCAATGCAAGTTTTATCGTAAAATATATTGTTCTTTCTTGATGAACCCTAATTTTCAGACCAACTTTACAATTTGTTCATTTTGAAAAAAAAAAGTTATCTTAACTATTTCACTTTGCTCCACACTCCCCAACATCAAAACTCTCAATTTTACACCACCAAAAGTTTTATGAATCATATTTGCATGCAAGAGCTTGGTTGTTTTACTAAAAAGGAAAAAACTCTGAAGCATTATTATATCTAAATAAGAACTGGGCAGCTTTGTTTATATTTTTTATGAGTCTTCAATAAAGTTTAATAACCAAAATCAGCTGTATTAGCATTATAACCTGTTAGTTACGTCTTAAATACAATTAAAATTTCATTGTATGTATTTCATGTATATTTGTGAAATTTCCATTGTCCTTTGTTATTTAATCTATTCTTTTTTTTAACCGTTTTGTGTTTTAAT
Source organism: Uloborus diversus (assembly GCF_026930045.1). Classification (NCBI taxonomy): domain Eukaryota; kingdom Metazoa; phylum Arthropoda; class Arachnida; order Araneae; family Uloboridae; genus Uloborus; species Uloborus diversus. Next base: position 154,633,383 of record NC_072739.1, read on the forward strand.
TTTTGAGCAATCACGAATGCTAATTGTTTTCACTTGACCGTCCTTGATTTTTGGTTCCCTTTTCAACCCCACCGTTAGGGCCGTGGTAGCCCGATCGGTAGAGTGTCGGATTCGGGGCCGGAGGGTCCTGAGTTCGAACCTCGATGGTCGAAGATCCACCGTCGTCATTAAAGGGGACTGGGCGACGTTAAATATGCTCGTGGTCTCAATGTCCTCCAAGTGAAACGATACCTCTGGGGTGCTGGCACCAGGTAGCTATTAGCTCCTGGACTAGTTCTAAATTCTCATTAACTGTTCGATCCGGTGATGGTGCTGCCATCTATCGGTATATAAAATAATGGAGGCTAGGCATTTAGTATGCAGTCCTCGACATAAATACAGTCGTAGTCAGTTGTGACTCGGAATAGGAATAGTACAGTAAAAATAGGGGTCGGACCCAAACATCCAAAAAAAAAAAAAAGCTAAACCTGGTGCAAATTGTTTATTACCCTCCCAATAAGAACAGGTAAAAAGTCCCACCCCATTGTGCGTCGGGTTTTGGAATGGGGGGCATCTAAAAATTGCAGTTTTGGGTATTTTTTCAGAATTTTTAGCATAAATTTAAAGTGAGAATATTATGTTATACTAAATTTAAAAGCATAAAATTAAAGGTGTTTGACCCCCAAGAGGGATGACAAAATCCACAAATGCTGTACAGAGCCCCCTATCACCGTAAAGCGAAGCAGTACTCCCGAACCCCCCTCCATACATTTCATATGGAAACATTATTTTATGCTAAGAAAATTGTTAGAAATCAAGTGTGTCCATTTTTGAAGAGCGATGGTGCACCTCGTCTCAAAGCTACAACACCCCCCCCCCCTCTGCCAAATAAAATAAATCCTCACCCCCCCCCCACCTTTTATTTCAAGTAGAAGTATTATTTCATGCAAATCTAAAATGCATAAATCAGGACTGTCCACCCCATAAGAACAGTAGCTCACGTCCCAAAACGAAATTATGTACTAAAATATTATCCTCCCCCCCCACCCCCTCTGATGGTGCACATTTGATTAAATGGCCAGAAAAATAACGCTGAACTGTTTTTTGCTTTCAAATGATTTCTCCTAAGCTTGTAACAAAAAGTCTTCGTTATCAAGATGTTTTTTGGAATCTAGATCCTCAGCAAAATCGTTATTGTTGCAGCTATGTCTAACACAGTTTGTGCATATAATTGAGCACTTCAGTCTACTTTCAGACTTTTCAAACATTCACTATATCCAATAAATCCCTCAGAGCAAGCACAAGATTTGAGACGCAGAAAGTCTTCTAGAGCAGAAGGCTTGGCTGTTGTAATAGGACTTCATTTATATTTCTGTGGTGCTTTCTTTACACCCATCAAAAATGACACTAGCTTTCCCATACTTACAAGTGACCTACACGCTGCATTGCTGGCATATTTCCTTGAAACTTACATATCATTACCAAAAATATGTTCAAGCGGATATCTTCCTTCTATTACATATGAGGCAGTGAGAAGCAAAGGGCAAAATTAAAAATTTGGAGATAACCAGTACAAATGGTTGGTGAACCTCTCCTATATCTTGGGGCAAGAAATGGTCCTAGTAGACCTGGTAGTTGCTTCTATACAGCATGATTTAGAAAAAAAAAATCAATGAAAGTCTACCTAGGATCTTATCTTTAAACGCGTTTTATTCAAAACTTGAAAATGTCCACTTACATCCCTTTGCTTCTCACTGCCTCATATATGACACTAGCTGTTCGTTCTGTGATTTTGGATGAACCTTTTGCTTCAGATAATAGTACTTTAACGATACAGGATTTCTTTCCTTCTGAAACCAGATTCATCGAATACTGATGGAGGATCAGCGCATAACTCGTACCAGAAGTTTTTAGCAATTTGTTATTCCATCTTTACTGTTCATACCATTCGGTGTAAAAGATGGTTTGGGCTTACACATCTTTACAGGTAGTAACTACTCTCGTAACAGAAGCTAAAGACATAACTGCTTACCTCCTTTACAAAGAAATGCCACAAAATTGTTTGCCTTCAATATGATTTGATGTTACTACCCGAACGTTAAAGGTCTTATCGCAACTCACCTTATCATCAGCGAGCAATACCCATACCAACTTGAGAGGGAAGAAACTTCTGGGGCTTTAGAAACGGATTGAGATTTCCAAACTGGGAGACAAAAAGGTGCAAATATTTAGCATTCTATTGATGTATTGCTCATTGCTCTCATCAAGACTTGTTCTATCGTTGAATCACTACAGGTTCTAGACCACCTGAATTTGTCACTGCGTTAGATCGATGGATAGCTGATGTTTGATGTGATCAAATTTTTTTTATCGCATAATGTACTCAATAGTTTCAGATAGAGTTGCAAGTATATGTCCGCATATTTAGCATAATTCACATAACCAGCTGCGTAAAAGAGAGGTAGCTTGGTGTTTGCAAATGAGAACCTCCACCGACTTAGAGGGCGCAGAATTGCAGCATTGCCCGTCTCACTATTGGCAATTCCGGTTTGTCCCACCCTTACGGTGATGGCAAAAGATTGTAGAAAAGTTGAAGTAAGTTAATCAAGAAGAAATAGGGAAACTTTGGTCAATTTGGACTTTTTTTATGCTGCACAGGAATTTTTTTTTCCAGCGCTCTAAACAGTTTAATAACTCCAGTCACAAATAATTTGGTTACTGAGCTCGCTTAGATCTTTTAGAATTATCATTCTGACATTACCATATCATTGTGAGGCATTTTGTACTTCGGAAAAGTTTAAGTCAGGGAAATTTTTTCGTGAACTTCACTGCAAATGTGCACTCACTGTGATTTTGGAATGTAAATTCAGGGTCCCCCCCCCCTCAAAGCGATGGCGCACCCCTTAAGTGTGACGGAGTACCCATCAAGAATAAAAGTCCTCAATAAAGAAAGAAATACCCCTTGAAAAAACTGCCTTAAAAATTCCAATGACGCAAAGCTGCTCCATGGACACCCCCCCCCCATTCCCCCCCCCCCCGCCTGTACACCCCTGTTAATTAGAATTTTTTTATGTGAGAGTTTATTGTTTTACTATTATAGAGTGGTTTCTGCGAGGTTTCAGAATTTTTTTTAAGTAATAGAAATTATTTTTATTTAAATAGAGGATTATTTCGTCTCCCCCCCCTTCCCCCCAAAACCCGACGCGCAAAGTGCTGGGACTTTTTACCCCTTCTTGCTGGAAGGGTAAGAAGTAATTTGCAACAGGTTTCACTTTTTTTTTTTTTGGATGTTTGGGTTTGGCCATTTTTTAGCCTAATTTTACTGTACTAGAATAGGAACCCCACCGTCCTCTGCAGGCGCGATTCCTCCAGGTAGCCGCTGCTCCTGGTCGGTGGCGTACATGTCCTACACACACGCACGCTCATACACATACAGACACGCACCTTTTCACACATACACACACGCGAACGTACATACACACAAGTCTACGCATACACACAAGCCTACACATACACAACTGTACACACGTAACCGCCCAAGAGGAGAAACAAGAGCTGTTTCTAGAAACAAGTGAACAGGTTAGTAACCAATAAGTAGGGTTCTGTCGCATCTCGTGATTGCGAAAAACATAATCTGAATTCAAAATTTCTGAACTCAAATTAATTATAAACTTAACTTTTTTTCTTTTATCTTTATTTCTATCAAATTATTTATTTATTTACTATTTTGTTTCATTGTATATTTTTCGAACAGAGATATTATGAACCCTTTTTTAATATTGAAAATATAGCAAAAATATCGTCTTAAGATGTATAGTAAACTATAGTTAATTGATTTACTACTTTTATTCTTCTTTGACTCCACTTCATTTCATATTTATTTATTTATGTATTTCCTTTTTGTTTTTCATTGTGTCTTCTTTAATCTGAAATAAGGTAAATTCATTTCGTTGTAGTCTTTTCTTTGCTAATAATAAAGCTGAAAGTCTGTATGTCTGGATCTCTGGTCTAGGCACATAGGGGTCTAGACCATTAGGCCTGTTTTCATGAAATTTGGCGCAAAATTAGTTCTTAGCATAGGGGTGAGCACTTCAAAGCGATTTCTCAAAAATTCGATTTTGTTCTTTTTCTATTCCAATTTTAAGCCCATTTTACCGAGCGAATTACCAAAACACGGACGAGTAAATTACCATAACTTGGACGAGCAAATTACCATTACATGGACAAGCAAATTACCATAACACGGACGAGCAAATTACCATTACATGGACAAGCAAATTACCATAACACGGACGAGCAAATTACCATTACATGGGCAAGCAAATTACCATAACTTGGACGAGCAAATTACCATTACATGGACGAGCAAATTACCATAACATGGACGAGCAAATTCACATAGCATATTGGCGAGAAATTCATCATCCATTATTTGTTACGCCATTATACAGGCAAACCAAATGACCTTTCAATTTTCTACTGCGGGCAAAGCAATGCGAGTACCGCTAGTTTAAAAATAAAGTTCAAAAATGATCTTCAAACAGTAAATTGCAATTAATATATTGTTTTCAATCTTTATTTTATGCTAATTTATTGCATTTATTAGTGTTAATATTGTTGTTGTTGTTAATATTATTACATCATATTGCCTCCTTCAAACTGAGGCAATATAAATTCATTTTAGTACGGTATTGGAAATGCCGTTAAGATATACTTTTAAAGTATTAAATTATAAATAATTTGTTAATTATTTTCATTCGTATTTTATTGTAATTTATTTATTTTGTTGTTATCGCTATATCTTTCTCAAGCTGAACCAATATAAAGTCATTCTAATGTAACATTGAAAAAAAAAAAAAAAAGATAAATTCATTTGTGAACTATTTTAATTTTGAGAAAAATTTTTCTTCACAAACAATAGACCATTAGACGTGTGTTTCCGGAAACTCTCATGGGTGCCTATATGGAGGGGGGGGGGGGCAAGTGGGGGCTCAAGACCCTCCCCCCTTAGAAATTAGAATTTCCTTGCTTTTAGTACTTTTTTCCTTTCAAAAATTTTAAAACATTTCTTCTCCAGCCGTTAAAGAGTAAGTTATTAAATATGTCAAAATTTAATGACTAATCTGTCCTGAAATCGGTTTCCACGGGGAAAATATCCTGCTAAACCACGGGGAAAATATTTGAGCACCCCCCTTACAATTTTGCATATGGGCGCCCATGAAAGCTCTATTATGATTAACATAATATATATTTTTAAATCCAATCTGTTAGTTGGTGGGTCCGTTTTACTTCGAATTTTCATTAAAGCAATGATTTCGAAACATCTTTCTTTTTAAAATCTTTTCCTGTTATATTTTTTCTTTATCTATGTGTTGATATTCAAATTTGTAAAATCGTGCATGTGTAGTAAAAGATAATTACAATTGCATTTGAAATTGAAACTTTTAAAGTCTTTCATTGCTTATTTAATAGATTTTTATTTGATTTTTTAAAGTTTATTCACTGATCTTCCGATTTATCAACTCGTCTATGCAGAGTAAAGAGTAATAGCATTGGTGTTTGAAAGTAAAACTTCCAAAATCGTTAATTACTTAGATTTAATACTTTTTCGATGAGAATTGTTTCTTTATTTATTTACTGATCTTCCGATTTATAAATTCGACTATGCATAGTGAAATGTAATAACATTTGTATTTGTAACTAAAAATTCGAAAATCCTTACTTGCTAATTTAATAGTTTTCTTGTCATCCTTTTAAGCACTTTTATTATACACTAGGTTATATTGTCACGGAAAAATCTGAGACTTGTTTTTGCTTATAATCTTAGCAACAAGATCCCTTTGAGACTTCGGGATTTCACTAAATGATTTGCTTAATCTTAAGGTACAACTTAGCACTGTAAAATGAAAATCCTAAAATAAAATTATTATTTCGGTTAGGCTGCAAAAGAGAGCAAATTTCATATAATTTCCCCATTAAATGTTTAAATATAAAACCCATTGTTACAAAATTTGTTGTCTTGCAACAGTAATGTTAAAAGTAATTATAATGAAAATTTTGAATCAAGGCATCTCTGGAGCAAGCATGAAATTTATTCATATACTCGTTATACTACTTCTGAAATACATTTACTCTAAAAAGAATAAAATAACAGATTTTTTTTAAAAATACCAAGTACTTTTCATAATGCACTCAAAACGACAAAATAACTTTTCTGGGGTAGAGTGGACAATTTAAGTATTCCTGTAATTTTCAATTATTCAAGAAAACGATACCACAAACGAGGAAAAGAGCGCCTTTTTAGGGGGGGGTGATTTATGAGGTATTTTTTGCTTTTGGGGGGAGCTCTTAGTTTGGGGGGGTCTTCGAGATATTTAAGGGGGTGCACCCTTGCTTTGAGGGGGTAGGCACCCCTGAAGAAACTAATTCCAACATTATTCCCCCCCCCCACACACAAAGACATCTGATTTCTATTCGTTCACCGCTGAGCTCAAACTGGCTTATATATTTTCTTTACATTATTGTAGACATCATAAAAACAGAAAAATACTTATTGTATTTTTTCTTGTCAAAAATAGCTGACTTGAGGCATAAAGATATGTGTCATAAAAAATTCTGCTGTAATAATAGATTTCGATGCTTTCTAGCTTAACCGTGTACTCGAACGTGAATTAAATTAAGCTTCGTAATGTGAAAAAAGAAGCCGAAATACTTATTTCGCACCTTTGACACTGCGCGAGAGCAGAAAATCTTAGAAATATTTCCGACAAAGAAACAGAATTTACATATTTGCCATCATATTTTTTTTTTTTTACGCAGGACAGAAACTTTTGCCAATACACACCTCTCCCCTCATGCACCAAAACCTGTTGAATTCCATTCGTTCACGGTTGAGCTCAAACGGATTTGTATTTTCTTTTTACTTCCTTTTACAAAAAAGGAAGTATTGTATTCGCGAAAAAATTTTCACTCAAAAATCGGCTTTAATTTCCATTTTGCTCACCCCCAAATGAATGTTGAGTTTATTTTTCAACCCGACCACTTGTGGATACATACCTAGGAACATACAGACACCCCAAATATCCATTTTGGCGATCCCCGAGTTAATTACAACGACGTTTCTCGTGACGTCTGTATGTACGTATGTATGTGTGTATGTGTGTATGTATGTCACATAACTCAAGAACGGAATGTCCTAGAAAGTTGAAATTTGTTACTTAGACTGCTAGTGGGGTCTAGTTGTGCACCTTTCTTTTTGGTTGCATTCGGATGCTCCAAAGGGGATCTTTTGCGACTTTTTGGAGGGAAATCATTGTTAATTCAGATGTAAACTCAAGTGGTGTTATAATTTGACGGACACTTGGCAATCTATCGCCAGTCTTTTGGTCGCCAAGTTTCGTTGCCAACTTGGCGACAAATTTGGCGGGTTTTTTTGTTTTTGTTTTTGTTTTTTTTAAACTGATTTCAATACTGCCACTGTTGGTGATATTTAGAGAGTAAACTATTGAATCACATTAAAACTGCCAATAATGAGAAAATGACATTAAATTGGAGTAGGAGGAAGTCATGTGATGCACACATCAGCTCGTTTATTAAAGTAGACCAATTATAAAACCACAAAAGGATTCTTTTTCTCTTTGTAAGTAAAAGCACTAATTGGATACATAAAGGTACCTGACATAAAAATTACTGTAATAATAAAACTGATTTCGGTGCTAGCTTATCGAAGTATCGAACGAGAGTTGAATCACGCTTTGGAATTTTTTAAAAAGAAGCCGAAATACATATTTCGCACCTTAGACGCTCCACGAGAGCAGAGAACGGAGAAGAACACGAGCAATCAATACAAACTCGTAGAAAAACAATGAATATGAAAAAGAAACGCAGTTTCGAAGACCGCACGCAAAAATCAATAATTGCTTCCAAATCTGAACAAATGGGTTTTTCTCACAAATTTGTGCGCAGACTCTTTTGCTCAGAGATGTCCGTTATGATATCTTGGCAGCGAAGATTCATCTGAAATATTGATTTTAGGCACTCTAACGTTTTGTAACTGGCTTTAAACGAAGTTTTTTTCCCATCCAGACGGTATCAAATTTTCCTCTTAAGGAGGGAATCACAATGGAGGATGGGAGTCGGTTTCAAATAAAGGGAGCACTCGTGGGTTTTAATTTCTACCAGGGTGCGATTGAATACATATTTTCTGCTATTTTGTTTCACCTTTTATTGTATTTTTAACACGCTTTTATTAGCTTCACCTGTATGTATGTATGAATGTATGTATGTATGTATCTTGTAACGGAATCTTGCAGCTCAAATTTCGCTCACTTCTTGCGATTGGATTCTTTTGAAATTTGGCACGCGACCTCAGACTCGATGACAATGCAATATTCTATAATAAAATTAATTAATTAACTCTTTTAATTGCTAGTTTCCTCCAATTTTAATATTTTGGCATAAATCCAACAATGTGAAAAAGGAAACATTTTTTAAAATACATTAAAAAATGCTCGCAAAAATTATTTTAAAATATCTATAAAACCTTTAATTTTTCTGCATCAGACAAAATTTATTCCAATGTTCCAAGGTAATTATAACATGAAATATAACTGTTTTTAACTAATTTCATGCCAAAATTTAGGTGAGCCTTCAAGTGGAAATTCATTGCTGATCAGACCATTGTCGAACAAAACTTTTATTCAAATGCATCTCAAATTTTCAAAGTAATATAAATATGATTTCCGCAAACATGCATCGATGACTCACAGTAGCTTCCCATCGGGGTGTCCTTGTCTTAACTTTAAGATTGGCCTCGCACTCGTTTTATAAATAATTTCGTCACCTGATAATTCTCCAACATAAGACTAAAAAACGGAAAAATAAAATAATAGTTTAAAAAACTAAAAAAACACGCTTTCGTAGCAAAATGAACTAAAAAGTGAAAAATAATCTTTGGGTGATAGGAGTTGACCAATCACTTAATTTTAATGTAATACAAAAAAGCGTGGGGGCTCCTTATCAGTTGTTTGTTTTTTCCATTTGTTGTCCAAGCAAAAATGTAAATAGACAGCACCCCACGCTTTTTTGTATTACATTAAAATTAAGTGATTGGTCAACTACTATCACCCAAAGATTATTTTTCACTTTTTAGTTCATTTTGCTACGAAAGCGTGTTTTTTTAGTTTTTTAAACTATTATTTTTTCTAACGGATGTTGTACTTTATTCTATGAAACAAGTTTAAAGCATACTAAAGGGGAAAAAAAAGAACTGTACCCCATAAAACTAAGTCAAAATATTAGCAATCAACAACAAAAAGGTAATTTTTTTCCCTTTAGTAAACTTTAAACTTGTTTTAGTATACTAAAATAAGTTTAAACTATACTAACGGGGAAAAAAGAACTGCACACAATACATTTCTGCACTTTATGTCGAAAAATTAGCAACCAACAACAAAATTGTGTAATAATTTTTTCCTCTAGTAAACATTCAACTTATTTTAGTATGCTGAAAGTTTTTTTTTAAGTATACTGCAGGGAAAAAAGAACTTCACGCCATAAATTTCGACACTCTAAATCAAAAAATTAGCAACAAGCAAAAAAATGGTTGTAAAATTGAAAACAAACTTATTGAAGAGCTATGAACATTTTACAGGTTAGGGTTAGGTTAGGGGAACATAGAAAATGCCTCGCAAAATAACTGAGGAAAACAGCAATAAGTTTTTAAATAAGCAGTATAAGCAATAATGTTCCTAACTCCTGATAAAATGAAAATAGCAATACCTCGCAAAATAACCGAGGAAAATAACAATAAGTTTTTTAATATGCTATTTAAACACAATAATGTTCCTAACTCCTGATAAAATTCAATAGGCAATGCCTCGCAAAATAACTGAGGAAAGCAGCAAGTTTTTTAAACAGTATAAACAATAATGTTCCTAACTCCTGATAAAATGTAGGTACAATTGTAAATATTTATCTATATGGTTTGGGATCACCTCTACTGGATATGCAAACTCATTTTAAGAAATTTAGAACAAATAAATGAGAAATGAACACCAAACAAACGTAGCATTCAATGCAACGAAAGAAGTAGCATCTGTTGAAATTTGTTTATTTTTATTAACCCCCGACACACAAAGGGAGGGGGTTATAATTGTCTGTGTATCTGTCTGTGGCACTCTAGCGCCTAAAAGGATGGACTGATTTTGAAAAAAAAAAATATTCGAAAGGAGAGTTAATCCAGAGTGTTCTTAGCTAGGTTGCATCTTTGGATGACATTAATTAACCTATTAATTAACAACAATAATTAATAGGTTAATTAATGGTTAACAATAGGTTAATTAATAGGTTAATAATAGGTTAATTAATGGTTAAACAACAATAATTATAGGTTAATTAACAACAATAATTAATAGCTTAATAACCAAACATTCCAATTAATTAACCTATTAATTGGATGATATTAATTAAAAACCTCTAAAAGGTTTTTCGCGGTTTTTGCAGTGAAAACATAGTTAACATTTTTAAAATTTAATACCAAAATAAAGAGAATTTTTTTCCGCGTCTGATAGAATGTGTTTGGAATTTCCATGTTTCATAGAAATTCGAATTATAATGTTTTTTTAAAGCAGATTTTAATAACAGCTAAGCCTTTATTCACACGATTCATAACCGAATTCATTGTTGGCCGACAAAGAAATAAAACGCAACGATTTAAAATTTTTATCTGTTGCCAGTTTCTGTTTGATAGCAAATAAAATATTTGACATTGATTTTTAATAATATAAGGCTTTTAGAATTATTTTCAATTTTCCCTCTTGATTATACAATTCGGAACTCCAGCGCTCGAATACGCTACCTTGCGGTGATTTACAAAACTGCAAATGAAACTAAAACATTGCCACGTTGCGTTCCACGTGTGTCTGTTGACGGAAACACAGGCAGTTTGTTCTGAGTATTTATTAACGCAATCGATGTGTCTTAGTTGGCTTTCAGCTACAGAAATTAATTCGTCCCTTAGTAGTATTCTCGAGCTTCTCAAAATAATGTTAGTTTTCATTATTTCCTTAATAATTAGTGAAAGCGAAAATTCTGGATTAACAAACTTGGATAACGTTATACAAGGTAAAATTTTTTATTGTTTTGTATGAATTTGTAAGAATATGGGGTTTTTTTTAATCTTAAATTAATTAAACTTACCATATTTTACAGCAGCATTTAGTTGGAATGGACAGTATGCAAAATATTTTCTTGAATATATTATCGTAGAACAAAATGAATAACCGAGAAAGAATTTACTTTATTCCTTTTATTCACAGCTGAAAGGTTTCGCCAAATTTGTTTAGGGTTATAGTTTTAGTATAGTGCGAGCAAAGTAGCCTTGGCGAGATTTCGCGTTTTTAGTTAAACCATTTTTAATTTTTATCAAGAGTGGAATAAAATGGTAGTAAGATTACAGAATTCGATAAGTGAAAAGAAATAATGGTCAATCAACTGAAAAGAAAACTACCACCATATATCCGTGAGAATTTTGTTGATGATTTGCATAACATGACACAATTAAATCGTAACTCAGAAATTAGAAAAATCGAAACAGAAAATTTTTAAATTAACCGATTTGGGAATTCGAGAGAAATAACTCAGCTACAAATGGAAAACAATAAGCGCTAGCCAAGCAAGGCAAAAAAGTATCATCTTCTTTCGATAACAATTTGTAATGTCATATTGAATTTTCTAGCATTAATTGTTATTCTTGTCAGGCCACAATTATTATTTAGTTTTATCAAGAATTGATAAATATCGAATTCAACATCGTGGAAATAGCTGCTTAGAACTACGAACTACGTAGTTTGCATTAATCTTTGACGTTTAGTAATGCTTCTTGAATTCTCATTTCTTTCTACGTGGGCCAGAATATCCACAAGACTTTAAAAATTAATTTAAAAAGAATAAAGCGAAAAAATCATACGTACGAACAAAAATCACAACACTTTTAGCATTTTCTTCGTTACCATGTGCGTTTGTTTTAGTTTTTAAGTCCGCCATTAGACAGTGACTTCAGTGCCCCCTATAGTTCGTTGGAGTTGCGAATAGCTTCACATGTGTCACAAAAATATTTATCCAAATTAAAAAATATTTAGGTGTCCAGCAGGATGCCTAAAATTTCTAATTTTCTTTAGAACATTGATTTGTTTCTCTCTATATATTTTTTAATGTAAGGAAAATTTAAGAAGTTATCAAGCTGAAAAATATAAACAATAGATTCGAGAATTAGCGTTAAAGAGCACTTTTAGTTTTCTTGCAATATTTAAGTTTCTCACATGGTACTCAAAGTATGGATTTTTTTCAATTTTAAGCTAAATTTTTCATTTAAAATACATTATTTGTTTATTATTCACTAGTGATACCGCACGGCTTTGCCCGTAATAGAAAAATCAAAAGGTCTTTTGGTTCGCCTGTATATTTACAAATAATGTATGGTGAATTTTCTCGCCAGTTGGCTTGTACCCATCTTATGGTTCCACGTTATGATAATTTCGTATCTCGCCAATTGGCTTCTGCCCATGTTACGGTTCCACGTTATGATAATTTCGTAATTTACTCGTCAATTTTATGATAATTTTTTTCTTAAAATTGGAATAGAAAAAGAACCACATGGAATTCTCGAAAAATCGCTTCGAGGTGCACACCCCCATGCTACAAACTAACTTTGTGCCAAATTTCATGAAAATCGGCCGAACGGTCTAGGCGCTTTGCGCGTCACAGACATCCTACAGACATCCAGACATGCTCCGGACAGAGAGACTTTCAGCTTTATTATTAGTAAAGATCTGCAAATGCTGATTTGAAAATGTGTTCGCTAATAATTTTTGAACTTGATATTTTATTTAAATGTATCTCTTTTTTAAAAGGTAAATCGAAAAAATCAATTTTTTTGAAGAAAATTATGAATTCTAGGCTTCCGACTGGACACCTAAACATTTTTTAAATTGGAAAAATATTTTTGTGGTACAAGTGAGGCTATAGGGGCAACGTTTTATCAACATAAAATTTCGAACTTCCAAAAAAATCTTTTTTTTTTTTTAATTCGGCCTAGTACACAGGGCTGGTTTACACTTTCAGTTGCAAGTCGGCACGGGTTGCCGTTGTTTAAATCATATGAAACTTTTTTACATTTGTTTTGACTTTCAAGGAAAAATATAAGAAGATGTGAGACTTAATGAACCGACTTTCGTTTTTCTTTTTTTTGGGGGGGGGGGAGGGGAGCGGGGGACACCTTATATACTATATATACTCTCACCTCTAACGCTTCCCTAATTGGTATTATTGAGATAATTTTGTGAACAAAATTTTATTTTTTGTGCAAAAAGTATTAAATATTTTTTTTTATCTACATGCAAATTATATTATCATACAACAACTTGCATTATCAAAGATAGACCATATTTTAGCATACAAGGAGTGGGTGGGAGGAGAAAGAAAGAACATCAGAATTTAAGTTTAAGAAATTTCTAATTTTATCACTTTTTGCTGTAATTTTCAGTTAAAACTACCTGAAAAGTTCAAGAAATTCAATTCTTCCTTTTTTTTCCGAATCGAAATAAACCCCTTCGGAAAAAAAAGCGGTTTTTCCCGTTTTTACCCGAAATTTTCCTGTTTTTTTCGGACTGTTTTCATTTCTATTTGCAACCATGACCGCAAATGTGACAGAATTAGCAGCCAAGCATCTCACTTGGCTGCAATTTTTTCTAGCCTACGGAATACCAGATCAGAATCGCTCTCATTGGGATCTTAGTTAATATAGACGGACCGTAATCGAACTAAGCCAATACAATTTAAAAATACTCTCAGTCAATCTTTAAACTGGTAGCTAAAAATATTTTTCGCAACAGCGGGAAGTCTACATTCGTGCAACTTTCATCAATTCCGGAAACCTTAATGATCAGTGATGTTTCGGAATTTTTTTTACAGTGTATAAAGTCACAAAAAAAAAAAAAAAAAAAAAAGCTCCTTTTTTCTTCCGAAGCGTGTTACTATAAATTAAGAGGAAAATATTTTTTTTAAAGTAATTAGGAATAACATTAGTAATGTTATAATCATTAAGTGAATTGCGTTTTATCAAGTCGCAAAAGGAAAATACTTTTCCATAAATCACCATGAAGTTATTCTAGTAGGGAGAAAAAAATATCTATAAAGCAAATAAAAGACAAAAAAAAAAAAATGCTATTCAAATAGAAGAGAAGTAGCGAAGCTCTGGTTTTCTCCTTTACTCTTTTATTCACTCTTGTTTTATTTACTCTTTTTTTCTGTTTCTTTTTTCGGCCATGTTTTCTCTCTTACCTGACTTTTATTATATATATATATATATATATATATATATATATATATATATATATATATATATATATATATATATATATATATATATATATATATATATATATATATATATATATATATATATATATATATATATATATATATATATATATATATATATATATATATATATAAGTTTCTCATTCTATTTCTGTTCTCTAAAATGACGTTTTCTAATTCCCATGCGTTAAGAAGTATCAAACCTAGAGACGTAAGATGAAATTCCGTAAAAGTTTTTTTATTTTTATTTTTTTAAGGCGGTTGTGTATGAAGAGAACGGGAGTGAGATCTTTAAAAAACTTCGTCTCAAAAAAGGAAAAAGAAAGAACGGAGACCAAAATGAGAAATTTATGCTAAATAGTGTGACATGAATTTCTATCCCATCTCTGTTGGTTTTCAAAAGGTTTAAATCGGAAGAAAAGCTTTGAAAATATTGACACGAGGAAAATAGTATTTGAGCGAATGATCTTTTTACTTTTTAGCCTACTTTCCCAGTAAAAGTCAGAGAAAGAAGAAAAAAGCATGAAAGAAGGCTTAATGCATCTTAAAAATATACCGAAAAACAAAAAAAAAGTCAAAAATAAATAAAATAGTTAGATAAATATTGAAAAATTAAAAATTGGAAAGTAGGGTATTGAGATGGGGGAAAATGTCTGTCGGTCTGTCTGTCTGTCGGTCTGTCTGTCGGTCCCCCCCCCCCTAATAACTTTTGAATGAATAGTCCGATTCGAACAAATTTTTTTTTTTTTGTTAGAAAGATCTCGGCGAGGGCATCTCATTCCCATAATTCATTATTTGATTTGAACAATTTTTCGTTCAATTTTGAACAGTTCAAAAAAACTTAACATTAGCGCCTACGGGGAGATTCAAATCAAAAATAAATCTTGAACTTAGAGGCGAAGTGGCTCCAAACAAACTTTGTAGGGAAAAGCTTTTGATGAAAAACATGTATCGAAAATATCTTTTTGATTTGAACACGTTTTCATTCAATTTTGAACAGTTCAAATCTTTTAACGTTAGCGCCTAAGGGGAAACTGAAAGTCAATACAGATTCCGAACTTAAAGGCGGATTTACTTCAAACAAACTTTGTTGGAAATTGTTCTTGACGACCTACTCCCGTCTCCAACTCCGATAATTTTGGCGTCCTGACTCCGACTCCGACTCCTGTGCCCGAAAATTACTCGAACTCCGACTTCCCGACTTTGAATCTGACTTCGTAGCTTTGGCAAAAATTTCATTTTTGCCAAAAATTCAATTTGGCAAAAAATGCACGGAGGAAAAATGGCTGACTCCGACTCTTTGATATTCGACTCTGACTCCAACTCCTGTATCAAATAATAAGTCCTACTCCGTCTCTGCAAATATTGGCAGACTTGCGGACTTTTTGAGGAAATGATCGATTTCAACTCCGAGTCTTTGAATTTAAAACTTTCGGCTCTCGAATCTAACTCTTTTGTCCGAAAATCAGATGGACTCCGAATCTGACTCCACAGTCATGGTTTTTACTGTGAAATAATTGTTTTAAATATGTTTTGATTTTATTTTCAAGCTAAAGTTTGAATTTATATATTCAGTTTTTGGCAAAGAAATTCGGAGTCTTTTATGTTTCTACATAACGATATGCACAGACGTTTTTTTTTTTTTTTTTTTTTTTTTTGACAATGAAAAATATTTCTTTAAGTTGACATTTTATTGTTTTTATTTATTTTTAAGAGTACATTAAGTCATTCTTAAAAATTTTTTTGGTAATAGGAAAAAAAACAAACGATTTTTTTTTATATGATTATTTTAATGAGCTTTTAATTTGAATTCTTTTTTTTTTTTTCCTTTTTGAAAGCGGTTGAAGATTTTTTTTGAAGGAAAAAATGTGTTTAGCTGCTTTGTTTAAAAGGTGCTGCTATTTTATTTGTTCTTTTATTTATTTTTTACGTATCTACTTCTTTAGATGAGTGAGGCATACTTTATTTCTCGAAATCAGCTTAAAATATTAAAAAATATGTTTGAAATAATTTACGATTTTAGCTAATTTTGAGAATACTGCTCAGATACTAGAAAGTCGATACTGGTATACGGGAAAGTAGGCTCGTTTAGTTCTAGACAGAACTTCTTGTTTATAATAAAATGAATCAGTTAAACACACCACAATTTTTAATCTTTCTTAAAAAGTTATTTGCAAGTCCTATAGAGGAGAGGAGTGTTAAAATTATTAAGGGCAAAGGCGTTGCGGAACACTAGAAAATTCTTCGTAACACATTTTTTAAAAATTATAACATAAAAAACTTCACTCTAAAACTTTTGTTCTTGCTTTAGAGACATAATTGATAATATGACGTAAAGCTGAAGGAGTATTATGAGCTGTATTAATAAAACAATATATTTTCATGGAATACACTTTAGTTTAAGAATGTACACTTCATGCAATTGCATTTCAGAGAAAACAATGAATAATAATAATAATAATAATAATAAAGAGGTTGGATAAAAATCGTTCTTAACATTAAAGATTAGACAAACGATTTTTAATTTTTCTTCAAAAGCAGGCCCGGATTACCCAAATACGATGGAAAATTACTGTCATTCCCTAAGCGTCAAAGCAAGTTATAAGTTACGTCATGCGTTTGTTTTACCCTTTTCATCCGCCATTTATTTTACTAAAAACCTTTTACATTATCCGCTTTTTTCATCCTGCCAAGTTACATTTGGCAGACGATAAATAAAAAATGTATCAGTGGAATAATTCTATTTATTTAATTTTTTGAGCAATCACATTGCTTATTGTTCTCATTTGACTGTTTTGGCGTCCTTTGATTTTATTTTCCCCTCGTCTCCCTCTGCAGCACCACCGTCGACCGGCCTTACAATGCTGCTCCTCTAGCGAAAACAGTATCTAGATTGCATCCATATCCTGCACACGCACACACACGCATGCATGCACACTTACGCACGCATACATGCACACTTACACACGCATACATGCACACTTACACACACATACACGCATACATGCACACTTACACACATATACACGCATACATGCACACTTACACACACACATACATGCACACTTACACACACATACATGCACACTTACACACACACATACACCTACACACGCATACATGCACACTTACACACATACACACACCTATGCACACACACGTACACACACCTAGGCACACACACACATACACACACCTAGGCACACACACACTCATGCCTGCACACAGACACAAACACACGCGCCTACATACCATAGATCTTTAAAAGGGATAGATAGGCCTTTCTCCTACATCGCAGCGTATTTCGCCCGGAGAAAGTGGGGTCATCATGATTCTTCCGAGAATCACGTGTGATCAAGGGACATCGTGTCTCCCTCTTCTCGGGCAGCAGTGATATAACAATGCGAAGCGTCATTAAAAGTCTAGGATTGTCTGAAGATTTTTCATTATACTTATGTGAGAAATCTCTATATGTGTGAATCTGAGATTTTCTAGCGAAAGAGGGTTTGATTAATTTTATTAAAAAATAAAGACATAGTGAGTAACAGAAATCTTTCTTTCTGCTAAAGGCAAAAAAAGTTCCCATGCAGAATCGAAATTAAGAATATTTTAAGCAATTTATTGTAGATGCTGAGCATTATATTAAATCACTAAAAACAAGCGATGGAAAATTAGTTATAGTATGTCCGCGAAAAAGTGGATTTTTAGGTTTCCTTATTTCTATGAAAAGTGTGCTGAGAACATATGAAAAGTATATGTAGGTGCCCGAATTCCAGTTCTAAACTGCGTAGACTTATAAGCTTACTCAGGATCACCTTGAAACTTTTTTCAATGCGATCAGGTTGTGAGGGGGGATTCAACAATAATCGTCGGACAATTTCGAAGTGCGAAAAAAATATTATTCATTCATACGGAAATTAAAGAGTCCAGTTCTTCAAATTGCGATGATTTTGACAACCTTCAAATGCTAAGATTAAATTTGAAGCGTAACAAAAATGCTTTGAAAGAAAGCCTTTTCTTCCGATTCCTTTGACGACGATTTGGAAAATTCAGAAATCATCTCAAGTAACACGACGCAGTATATTAATGATGTTTCTGACTTCGCTGGATTTTTTGTCCGGCAAGTGCACTCTGTTGTGAACTGCGATGGCTGCAACGCAGTCTTAACTACAACAAATCAAAAATAGACCTAATAAAATTTGAGAATTTTGGGACACATTCAAGTATGATAACTTATTGCAAGATTGCAGCCATTGAAATATGTACATTTGTGAAGAACAACTGAGCGAGAATGAAAAAGTTTTGGGAGTAAAATACAAAAATATAATGTTACTCATGAGACCACAAGAGTTATGCGAAAAATTTCGAATTCCGTTTTTCTAAGTTTAAATAAGCATATGTTGGAAGCAGAAGCAACAGATTTTCTCGTTAAAAAACTTATAAAATTAATCGTTACTAAATATTTAAGCGTTAGAATGTATCGCGCAGTCAATTCAAACAATGAAAATAATTCACAAAGACCAATAAGTAGGAAAGTAACAAAATTAATATTGTTAAGGGACAATAATCACTAGTTTTCTTTACCTTCGAGTTTAAATTGTCAAAATTATCATAGTCTGTGGGACGAAAAAAAAGAAGAAAAGAAAAATTGGGGAGGGGGCGGAAGTCAAATGACCATTCATGTTGTTTATAATTGCAAATAATTTATTTTCTGAGTACTTAAAAAAAAACACTGAAGTTGCTTAAAAATTAGGAACAAACCAAAGTTATTGGTTTGGCTAATACAGTGTTGGTGCGAAACGCATGCGAATATTAGATTATTATTTAATTGAGTTGATATTCGATACTATTTACATTTGTATTTCTAATTGGTTTATGGTTTTAGATCGGGTTTTATGTTAAATTGTTGCACTGGCTTCAAAAGTTGTGGGAAAAAGCACGCATTGAAACTATTTATCTGTATTTGAAAAATTTGATTGAAATAAAGGAAAATTTATAAGGTCAATTTTTGTTTAAAATTTTTGAAGACGTCTTTTTCTACTCAGTATTTAAAGCACTTGAAAAAAAAGTTTAAATAGCTTGTGCGCCTGCTTCAAAAGTGATGGGAAAATATCTAATGGACCATTCCATGAAAAAGCTGTCATTTTGTCCCGCATTTCATTAAAAAGTAATAACTTAAAAAGGTAACAAAGAACATTTTTTGCAAAAGTACGACAAATACATTTGCGATTTCTTAATGAAAAAAAAAAGTTACTTTTTTTAATTATTACTTTTAGTGAAAAATATGAGGTGTTACGTGAGGGACAGAGTGTTCTTTTTTTCTTTAATAATGGGTTAAATGCTTTAATTTAACCCATGCTTAAAGGGGGGGGGGTTAACCCATGCTTAAAGCATTTAACCCATGGGTTAAATGCTTTAATTTCCCTTAATTGTGCAAATGATCGCGGCGCAAAGTGATTCTCTTCGATAAGGGAAACAGTTTCTTGTGAGGGGGAGTCCCTTGATCACGTGATGTCCAGCGGGGGATGTTGACGCGCGCTCTGAGGAGAAAAGTAGGGAGAAGGCACATCTATTGTATTTTAAGATCTATGCTACATACACACGCACACGTGATTGAGAAAAACATAATTTGAATTCAAGATGTCAGAATTCTTTTTTTTTCCCTTTTTGTTGTTGTTGTTGTTTAGACGAATCGTTCCAAAAGAGATTTACTGGTTAGACATTTGTTTATCTAAATGTCGCTCGAATAGGTTAGTGAAGTTGCTATAAATTTCGTAGTTGCTTTAAATTAAAAGTAAAATGTATGTTATTAATATGGCCGATTCTCTTTTTGTTTTATGTTTGTATTTCCTGAACTATAAAACAATTCGCAGGTAATGAGAAGGTAACTTTTCTTTTTGCAAATTTTATCATACTGTGTATGGCTAACTTAAAGGATGTTTTAATTGAGCAATCGATTTTTTTTTCGTTGAAATGAATGTCCGTTATTTGAAGTGTAAGCTATTCAAAGCGAATAATATGGAAAAAACTACGTGGGACTTGTGCTCGAAGACATTGGGGGTATCCGTTGAGGGAGGTTTTACATTAATTTTGTTTTGCCATTTAATAACCATACTTTTTGATTTAGGCTTCAGTTACTTCTTTACTACTATAGTTACATTTTAGATAACTCATGAAGATATTCATTTTGTTACTCTTCTTGACAGTAGTGCTTGTTTGTGCTGTTTGTCAGTCTCTTGCTGTATGAAAATTTGACTCCTCTTTTGAGGGTATTACATAGTTAGAGTTCCCTCTATTTTTCTCTTAATAGGTTCCTAGTAAAGAGTAAGTATGATTTTTTTCAGAATTTTTTCAGCCTTTTACTTCCTTTCCCAAAAAAGGAAGTATTGTATTCGCGAAAAAATTTTCACTCAAAATTCGGCCTTAATTCCCATTTTGCTCACCCCCGAATTAATGCTGAGTTTTTTTTTTTTTTTTTCGACCCAACCACACGTGGATATATGCCTAGAAACGTACAGACACTTGAAATATCCATTTTGACGACCCCCGAGTTAATTACAACGAATTTCCCGTGACGTCCGTATGTACCTATGTATGTGCGTATGTGCGAATGTGTGTATGTGTGTATGTATCTCGCATAACTCAAAAACAGTATGTCCTAGAAAGTTGAAATTTGACACGTAGACTCCTAGTGGGGTCTAGTTGTGCACCTTCTCTTTTGGTTGCATTCTGATGTTAATAAGGGGGTCTTTTGAGCCTTTTTTGGGGGGGGGGAAATCATTGTTAATTTCAATGTAAGCTTAAGTGGTGTTATAATTTGGCGGACACTTGGCGATATATCGCCAGTCTTTTGGTCGATAAGTATTGTCGCCAACTTGGCGACAGATTTGGCGATTTTTTTTTTTTTAATTTGGTTTCACTTTGGCCATTGTTGGTGATATTTAGAGAGACAACAATTGTGATTAAACAATTGAATCACATTAAAATTGCCAAAAAATGTGGAAATGACATTAAATTGGAGTAAAAGGAAGTCACGTGATGCACACATCAGCTCGTTTATTTTTGAAAAACGTGTGATTAGAAAATTTCAGGTTTTTGGAGAATCACCCCTCTATTTGTTAAACCTTAAAGGGAAGCAAATTAATCCTTTTAATTTAAAAAAAAAATGTGATTTTTAAGAAATCTCACTTTTCAAATCTCAACTACTGGAAAATTTGATTTTCAAATTGAATTCCTAACGTTGCATACATCTTAGGCTTACAATAAAATTTCACGAGAAAGTTTCATAAAAAGGAATTAATATTTCAATCTCTGTTTAGGGGTTCCCCCCCCCCTTCCCATGAGGGAGGAAATTTTTTTAAAAAAAGTAACAAAAAAATAAATAATTTAAAAAAGCCGGAGTCGGAGTCCGACGTTTCAAAAGCCAGTAGTCGGAGCCGAAGTCGGCCATTTTTCTTCCGACTCCGCATTCCCGACTTTATTCTCCTGATTTGGGCGAAATGTTCTCGGCTGAAACATTAGACGCATTTCCAACTGTTTGTTCTTATACCACAAACTTAATCAGATCAATCCGGAAGAAAATTGCGAAATAGGGAAGTATTTGATTTTTGAGCAATCACGATTGCTTATTGTTCTCACTTGACTGTTTTGGCATCCCATCATTTTATTTTCCCACCAGCAGCACCCTCTGCAGCATCACCGTCGATCGGCTCCTCACAGGGGCGGCATTTCAGCATTTCATTTGGGGGGGGGGGTCGAGTTTCTTGAACATGAATTTCCTCAGTACGGTATAAAATACATATTGGTTAACAAGAACTGATAATTAAATGGTTTTAATGTTAAGAATAATTAGGTTTGTAAAGAGCAATTAAAATTTTTTCGACCGAAGCTTTAAATTTATTTTGTTATAAGTTATCTCACAAAATATCTCGGTACTAGTTTTTATTTTTTAGTAAAGTTTTAATCTGCTATTTTTGAAGTCAGGAAGAACAGAAAATTTTGTAACTATAGTTAATCAATATCCAATGACTTAATTTATTGCCAGTATAGCTAAAGAGGGAGGTCTTGCTTTGCCTCATTGCGCTTCGAAGGCAATTCTCTAACCTCCCGAGACACAAAAGTCAAAATTGGTTGACGTTCAGTTCTCCTACAACTTTCTGGTTGTGTGCGTAGTTTTTTACACCGATGAAGAGGCTCCATTATTGTAGCCTTGAAATAGCTATATGCTGTATTTTCGTGTAAATTTGTGCTTTATTTACGTCGGTTTTTTCAATTTAATCACGAAAGTCATCTTTCAAATGACTGACCTGATTGAAACAGTCAAAAAACAATGGAAGCAAGAAAGTTATGTCAAAAAAAGCACATTTCCTTTAGATTCCTCTCTTTAAAATAACCAAGAAAGCTTTTTAAATAGGCTAGTATTTATTTTGTATCATTAAAAAGTATAGTCACAATTCACAAAACAATTCCTCTTCCCTCATGCTATTACTTATAAGTGTAATATTTTCTTTTTCGCTTTCTATAACCGACCTACATAATATTGAAGCTAAGACCAATAATAAATATATCTCATTAAATCCTGTCTCAATTTCTTGAGAAACTGAATTGATCAGTTTATTCAAAATATTGATTTAATATTTTGACTAAAACTTCATCTGGGTTTTGTCACCTCTTCCACATTGGCATACATTAAAAACTGTTTCGAAAAGTTCTGTCACAAAGTTCCACACCTGGTTCAAGTGTGCATTAATGCGAAAATTACTAAGAGTTTCAACTGTCAATCCAAGAATTAGGATTAAAGAATTAAAATTTTTATGATAGAGTAGTATTTATCAAAAAAAAAAAAAAAAAACAACAACGCTCCGCAGTATAAATAAACTAAACAAAAAATTCAGACAAAAGCATACATATTTAAATGACATCAAATTTTTTATCAATGAAAAGGTCGTTTTCCAGTAATTCTTCCAGGGGGGCTTTTATAACTCTTGAAGACCATCTTGTGTCACTCAGAGATTGTCAAGTAAAGAACCTCAAGATACATTTGTTGATGTGAAAGTATTTTTTGATGTGAGATGTTTTTCAAAAATAGCATATTTTTACAAAAGGTTTCCATGAAAGCATATGATACACCGAGTTGCTAAAATGTATTTCTAGTACATGGCATCAACGAACACTTACCAGCTGAACATTAAGTTATAATATGAGCATAAAAATTTATGTAAAATGACATGGAATTTACGCGTAAAAATTGCACATTCTCTACACTGTACGGGTATCTCATGCAAGATGCACCATCATAACATAGATTACTCAATTTTGAAATATTTAACCCATATTAAGAGATTACTTCTTTAGTTACGGCAAACACTTATCCTCCATCAGGTTTTCTGTTCTGAAAATTCAGGCAAAAGATTTTCTAAGTTATCTGAATTGAATTTTACCATTTTATATTATTCTTAGTGAAAAATTTAGGGGTGCAACCGCCCCCTCTCGCACCCCCTATTTGCCGCCCCTGGTTCCTCACGATGCTGCTCCTCTAGCGAAAACCGTCTCCACATTGCGTTCATATCCTACACTTACACGCATACATACACGCACGTACACAAACACACATACATACATACACCTACACACACATACACACACTCAAACACATACAGACACCTACACCTACACACAACTACCCACAACACACTCATGCCTGCACACAGACATAAACACACATGCCTATACACACACACATACCCCCTACACACAAACACACATACCCCCCACACATAAACACACACGCCTACACACACACACACACACTCGTGATTGCGAAAAACATAATTTGAATTCAAGAGATCAAAATTCAAATTAGTTTTTTTTTTTTTAATTTTGTTTTTATTTGGTAGAAAAACAAAAATGAAAATCGTCTGAGGGGAAAAAATGTGATACGATAAGTTTTTTTTTTTGGGAATAATTTTCCAAGCGACGGTGGCATCATTACACTTCCCGGGACGTCCTCACTCTTCGGCGAAGGCCCCGCCCCGTACGCGACTGCAACGAGACGCTTGGCGACTAATCTGCGGACTACGCGGCAAAGAGTCCTTTACCAGTGCGCACAGAACTTTTTTTTTAAATTCACGTTTACAATAATGCAGCGGTTCCCAACCGGTGGTTTCGCGAGAGGTTTTCAGGGGTTTCGCGAAAAAAATATTGTAATGGCGAAGTTCTAACATGCCTGTTTCTGATGAAGTTTCACTCTCAAACTCAAGCTGTTTCAAGCAAATTTTGCTCCTTTTTTATTCATTTGTTTCTCGCACATTTGATACTCTTAGATTGAAAGAATTTGCATACTTCCTGACATATTTTACATTTAAATAGTTTAGTTTGCCATTGCAAAGTGCCGGTTTTAGCGCTTCCATTGACAATGATAGGTGATAACCCTGAAGTTATGTTGAAAAAGCTCTTCTTATGAATACAATGTCCTCAGATGAAAGAATTTAGTTTCCTCAGAAGTTTTTAATCGGAAATATTGATTAAACTTGATGAAAACATTACATGGAGCATGGAGCATTCACTCGAGAACCATTACATTATGACCACCCTGCTAATAACATGTAGGACCGCCTTTAGCCCTCAAAACTGCTAGCACACGCCGTGGCATTAATTCTAAACGCCTTCGGGGGGGGGGGGGGGTTCTTGCACAATCAAGCCTGTGCGACTTTGTTTTTTTTTTCTCTTGAACTCTCAAACCTCAGAACTTAAAGTTTTTTTTTCTATCCTTGAATCTGTGTACTTTTTTTTTTTTGCTCCCTCAAAAATGTTCGGATTTATTTATTTATTTGTGCATTTGTTTCTTTTTGCACCCTCAAACATGTGCGCCTTTTTTTTTTTTTTTTTTTTTGTACCCTGCACATTTGTACGATCTTTTTTCTCTTTTGCATCTTTAAACTTGAGCTCCTTCAGTTTTTCTTTTGCACCTTCGAGCGTTTTTTCCCGCTCTCAAGCCTTAAAAAAAAAATTCTATTTTATTTTACTTTATTTGCGTCCACGAACGTAGCGTGTGAGAGTTTTTTTTTTCTTTTTTTTTTGCGCTTTTTTGAACTTGTGTGCATTTCTGTCGTCGTTTTTTTAATCACCTTTAGTTATTTTATTTTATTGTTTTATTTTATTTATTAATTTTTTTAAATTTATTTATTTTTTTTTCTTTTCTTTTTTTCTTTTAGCAATCACGATTGCTTATTGTTCTCACTTGACCGTCTTTGATGTCCGGTTCCTTTTTCAGCTTGGGCCCGGGGCCTCTGCAGCACCACCGCCCACCGTCCTCTGTAGGCGCGGCTCCACCGGTCCTGAGCACTGTCGCCCGAACCCGCTTCTCCTGGTCGGTGGCGTCCATGTCCTACACACACGCACGCTCGCCCACTCACACACGCCTTCACACACATACACACATGCCTACGAGCGTACACACAGATCTACGCACACACACAACTATACACACGTAACCGCCCAGGAGGAGGGGCAGGCTTGGGATATAGGGGCCGTTTCTAGAAACAATAACTCCAATGAGTAGGGTCCTGTCGCAACTCGTGATTGCGAAACACATAATATGAATTCAAAATTTCAGAATGTATATTAATTTACATTATTTTTTTTTTTTGCGCCCTTTGGGAGTCAAGGTTGCCGCCCTCCCCTGTTGGTGCCTCTCCTGTTTAGGACTACAATTTTTTGAAGTGAGACCCATCCTCCTTTCCCTTGACTTCATCAAAGAGTGTCTAAAATTGCGTTTTCTGAACCACAATGTCAAAAAATTGCCGGTGGAGAGTCCTTTACTGCAATCATGATAGCACCTGGCCTCTCCCCTATCGCCTTTCCCTCTTCTATTTTTGCTTTTTTTTATTAAAACAAAATTAACACAACTGTTTTCACCGAAAATGCCATGCTCATTAAGTACGTTTATTGCAATAAATCACAATGGATTCTTCCGACGTTTTATTGCGGGGGGGGGGGGGGGGGTATGACGCCACAAATTATCTCCACAATAAGTCCTGGGGTGCCCGACCCCCTAAAAGCAAGGGTGCATCCCCTAAATATTGCGAAGCTCCCTCCCAAAAAAGCTAGAGCCCTCTCCAAAAAAGGAAAAATACTCCTAAAAACACCCCTCTAAAAATTTTAATAACACTGCGCCACGGCCACGACTCCTTAGGTGTGCACCCCTGGCAAATTCACATTACGGTCTACATTAGTTTATTTAAATTTTTTTTTGCTGCCTATACCAATATATTTTTATTTCATTTTTTTTTTCTTCTAAACGGATAAATAGCTGATGAATGTTCAGAAGTAAAAACAATGCGGTTGACAAACTCAAGTGTGATTTCCCCCCTATCTGAGTTTAAGGGGGGGGGGGAGCGAAATTGGAAATATAGTGTCCCTCCCCTCGAACGGAGTCCTGCTGGATCCGCGCGTGGTTAAAATAAAGATAACTCATCAGGGGTGCCCACCCTTTAAGAGCAAGGGCACATCCCCTAAATATCACAAACACTTTCAAAGAGCCCTAACCCGCTCCCACAATGAAAAATACCCTTCAAAACAACCCCACCTAAAAATTTTAATGGTGTAGTCTGCGCCATGCACCCCTAAATAATTCATACGTGTGCGGTATTTTCTCTTGCTAATTTCTGCAAAATGGTACACGATAGGACAAAATTTCATTCTGTTTGCAAAAAGAACGTTCCTTCAAAATTGCAGCAAGAACAAAAAGAACTGAAATATATGCTTTTAAGAAAATTTAATGATAGCTGAATTATTTACTTATTTTCGTAAATCATTCTTGCTTTTTTTTTTGGACGTTGCTACTACTCCTCGAAAATAAGCAGCTATGATTGGCTAACGTACTCTACTCCAGTAGGGACTACTTATTGGCAAAATAATCGCTCCTTTTGGCGAAAAAACTTCTAATTCTACAGGAAATAAATTACATGACGAATTATACAGTTGAGTAATATTGTCGGTTGCCATTTTTTTCTTGCGTAAAGAGAAATACGCTCGGAATCAATATTACAAAAGCTTTGAGGCTTTGTCGTAAGCGAAAGCATTTTAAATGTTTCCTTTTTGATTACCTATTCTTTAAGAAATGCTGATGTGTATGAGAATTTTGTGGGATCCTTATTGCGATGAGGACTTTCCTTGAATTTGTTTATTTCCTTTTTTTGTGGGGGGGGGGGGGAATGTACTAGTACTAGTTCTCATGGGTTTTCGAACTAGTATTATAGAATAGAGTCCCTACATTTTTAGAGGGCGTAAGGGGTTAAGAGCTATGCATTGGAAAGGAGATCTCTTAATACTCTAATGAAAACTTTTGGGGAATGTTTTTCTTTTTATAATATAGTTTGAGTTCTTGAGTATTAAATGTCACCATTCACAGGGATGCCCACCTAGGGGGAGGATCATGGCATTTTTAGGGGGTGCTTTTAGGGGGTTTTTTCATTCGGGGGGACTCTTGCTCGGGTGTTTTTTGCGATTTTGAGGAGTTGCGCCCTTGCCCATCGGGGATGAGCACCCCTGTCATTCAAATGAAGATTTTCAGGGACTACTGTCCTTAATTTGATGCGTTGCTTGAACAGCAGGACCGTTGACGTTATTTAGGAAGAAATATACGCGGAGAGAGAGAGTTCATGGTACACAGGCTGCTTTAACTAGGTTTTTTAAGGGGCTAGTTTTAAGTGATATGTTTATCCTCATTTTAGAGGGACTCTTTTTACGGAGGGGGGTGGGGGGGTACTCCGGCCATAGACGCCCATATGGGTGGCAAGTGAGGGCTCAAGCCCTCCCCCCTTAGAAATCACAGAGGTGTCCCCCTAAGGGCAAGGGCGCACCCCTCTCAATATTGCGCTCCTCCCCCCCCCCCCAAATGAGAAAAATACGCCTCCTTATAAATATTTTAATGGCGCAGTCTGCGCCATGACCCCCCCCCCCCCAGGTGAGCACCCTCGGAAATTAGAACTTCCTTGGTTTTAGTACTTTTTAAATGTATTAACATTTCTCTAGCTACTAATGAATAAGTTATTAGAAATGTCAAATGTTTAATAACTCTAATCTGTACAGAAATCGGTTTCCACGAGGAAAATATATCCTGCTACACCATGGAGAAAATATCTGGGCCCGTTCTTCACAAAATGTTGCATATGAGTGCCCATTTTCCGGGATCACAATGATAGATCAATATACTCTGGTGTTAAATGGAGTTAGGACATCGCTCATGAGAAAGATTAGGCACTCTTGATACTATTAAACTGTTTCTTCATTCCAAGATTGTAACTTTTGGGGATTAGGAGGTGTCGACGCCCCTCCCCCCCGCCATAAAAAATTTTTTGGACTAATGTCAACTACTATATTTTATCTTAATGAATATTGGAAAGGTCAACACTATTCCGAAACTGTTGACTTTTTTTGTTCAGCATCATTTTTAGTATTTCTTCAGGAGAGAAATCCGACTCCGACTTTGTATGCATATCGCGCGTCAGCATTACGTTAACGTCATATGTTCCTAAGCATGAATCTTGCTTTGTAACCGTGGTTCTGAGCTACGCACAGACAGCACAGCTTATTTGGACGATATAATTATGAATCCCCTACTGTATATATGCGCAATGGGAGAGGGGAGCATAAGTGTCCTCGGTTCCAGGGCTGGATCTGCGTACCTGCAGACCCCGCGGTGCAAGGGGCCCAACGTCCCAAGAAATTGGGGATAAAATTGAAAAAAAAAAAGTTACTTAAATAAATAAAAATAAAAAAATACACAAAGACTTAATTACGTCACACTCATACTACTAAGGGAAGAGCCCTACAGATTTTGGGGCACAAAATTTATAGATCCGGTCCTGCTCAGTTCAAAGTAAAATAAAAAACAGAGCCCCTGATGGTCAAGAAAAAAATTGGGCCTACCAATAGAGGACCACCAGAGCTTGAGTTTTCCTTCAATCGGAGACTACCCTCCTTTAAGACTAAACTGTCCAAATAACGGGCCTGCCCCCCCCCCCCCCCACGACTATATGGCCTATTGTGGCAATTGTCCCTGATAAAAAACAAGTACTTTGTGCTGATTAACTAATACGAATACGACGTCCGCAGCCAGCAGGGGCGGATACAGAAAAATCATTTGGAGGGGGTACGGAAAATTGAATAGTCCTCTCCCCCGCCCCACCTTCGATGTTTCATAATTAAAGTTTTAATGACTTTATTTCTCCTTTATCTAGGAATCTACTTCGAAGTACATGAATATTTTGCACTAATATACTTTTAATGTGGACCGAAAACATCTTTAATGTTTCAAGCCATTTAAATACTAAACCCAATATAATGTCACCGAGATGCTAGACAATGAGCAGTTTTACTCAGGAACATTTGCCATTAAGATTATAACACAAGGGCAAGGTTATTAAATTAACCCATACCTCACTTGAGTTTTTTAAATTAATTTATAAAGAAAATCATAACATATAAGTTTTACTGAAGAATTCAGAAACTATTTTTGTGTGAATTTCAAAACAATTGCTGATTTGTTCTTTAGGCGCGCCTACAAATTAAAAAAGAAAAATTAAAAAAATCAAAATAATTATTGATTCCATCAAAGAAGAATTAGTGGACGAATCGCGATAATACGGTCCCTTGAATTCGAAATTAGTGAGTTATATAAATTCTGCAACTCTGAGCCTCTGACTCCAGTAATACTTCCTTAGCAAGCAAATATGCTGTGTGTGTTTTGTGTTCTTTTTAATTAACTACGTAAAAAATGCAAAAGAAAAGTCAATTAAAATGTAATAAATAAAGTAGTGAAATTAATTCATCCTTTGGGGGGGGGGGACTCCCAGCCAGTGCAGCGTAGATTAGGGTTGGTGACAAAACCCCTCCTGGAACGTTGGTCCAAAAAAAAACCCCCTCAAAACCATTTATTCCTAGAAAGAAAAAAAGTGCGATTTTTCCGTTTATGTCATAGTTAGGAACAACTACCTTAGCGCATTACAGAAGTGGGAAAAGCAGATTCTGTATGTCGAATTTGGAGTTTAGGTTAGGATAGGAAAAAAAAAAACGCCAAGAATAATCTTTTCACGGATTAATTGTTAAAATAAATTTAAGTGATTGATATGCTAATTAATGGACGTATCTCAACTCCACATCAAGGAAAATTGATATTCCGTTGAGATTCTTGAGTCATTAAATACAAAATTAATCAAAAAATTTATTTTCCTTTTTTTTTCCAAATATAAAATATGTATACACAAACCCCAAATAATGAGGAAATTAATAAAATATTTATAAACAAACAAAAATTTTATGTTTTAAATATTTATTTAGAGAGACTAATTTTCGTCGTCATGGTTACAAATCGTCTGCATTCAAGGCTTACCTCAAATAGTTTTTGCATAAAGGGTTTTTTTTTTTGCATAAAATCAAGTATTTTTGTGAAAAACATCTAAAAATACTTAATTCTGGTAAGGATAAAGGCATAACATTATACGCTGTAAGTATAATCTTTATGAAAAGTGCACGAAAGCAATTTGGTCATATCTTATCTTTATTACCCCATCCTAATTACTAGTTTTTTTTAATGAAAATGCCTCATTTTACCTAACCTAGAAAACCACTGGTCATGATATGAGCGTGAATTTGTCCTCTACTCCCATTCTATATATAGAAACAAGAAACTCAACGAGTAGGGTCCTATCGCAATTCGTGATTTCAAGAAACATAATTTGAATTCAAGACGTCAAAATTCAAATGAATGGCAGGGGCTTTTTTTTTTCTTTTTCAAGTTACAACAATTTATACGTTTTCAAGTAAAATTGAAATCAAAGTTTATGTGTGGTCTTTGTATTACTGTGGGGTCTCTTGACCAGAATGTGCTACGCTGCAAATGCTTGAAAAAAAAATGACAAGAATCTTGAAAAAGAGATTAAAGAAACAAAATTTTGAAATCTAAGAAATCATGGCTAAAACTAAAACAAGTGAAAATGTGTGAGGGCTATCAGCTAAAAACAGATAATTATAAATCATGTATTAATTTGAAAAAGAAATTCATATTTTCTCTAATATGCACACTTGAAGGATCCACGAGCAGTGCATGTCTGAAACAATTTCTTTTACTCATCATTTGTCCTAACATAACTGAACCAACACTTATTAGCAATATTAGCAACCAAACTTCAAATGATTAAAATGTTTTTTTTTCCACCACACTTCTAAGATTTATATGAAATGGCTAGATGTAGCTGTTAAAAAATACATAGTAGCTAATTCGAGAGGTTGCAGAAAATTTATAACAATCTGGTAGAAAACATTAAATATACAGACACATAGATTTGATACAAGAACTTTATTTATAGCTTCCAAAAATATATGCATGGTAGGTAACAATTCAAATGATCAAATCTTTATTTCTTCATGAATGAAACAGAAATATAACTGTTTAACAAATTGGATTTGATCAAAAGATCCTAATTCAAGGGAAATGGAGCAAGCCTCCAAACAATATGGTAAAAACCTTTTAAAAATTAACCAATTCCTCTTAAAGGAATTGTTATGAGGCATGTTATGTCTTCAGATACTTCCACCCTTTTATGATGACAAGCAGACAAGTTACACAAAATACTTTCAATATTTTGTCCCAATGTCTCGTTAGTTCTACCATTATCCTGCATCACACGTTCTACGTAGGATACCATTAAAGGTGTCTTAACAAGCTTCTAGGCAAATATCTACAAAAAGGAGGATCCAAGCTTTAAATCTTCAAGAATATGCTCCTACTTGAGTCTTCCATTGAGCTTAAAAACTTACTTTCTGAATTTTCGTTTAAACTATTTTACAACAATTATGGGTGCTATTAACAAAGATGGGGTAAGAGATATCAAGACATGAAAGAAACAGGTGATCTAAAGAAGCACCAAACATCTCTATATGGAGTAAAATTGGGTAACTTTTTCATCAAGGGTGTGTAAAGAGGTTTCAGAAGGCATAAAAATTACTTAACAAATACACAGTAAAAATTAATTTAGGTTAACTATGTCAATCACTGTAAATTCAAAAGATCAATGAGCCTGAGCTGTTATCTTTTGCTAACAGCTCAGTTAGCTAAAGCTAACACAGTTCGCTTTTGCTCCTCAGATGTGTAGACAAAATACTACATAGTTAACTCTCAATCACAAAGTCCTGAAAAACCGGCTGTAACCTTTGAGTTACGGGAAGCAACCACAGCCTTCTCAAGAGTTAGGGACCCAATGAAATCTATGAAATAAAAAAATATTTGAGTTAGAGTCAACTGCATAACACAAATCAATGAATAATAAAAAAGTTAGAACATAAGGAAAAAATTCATATACACTTGTTATTTGATGATTTTAAGGTTGAATAATTTCCTCCTTGATTACTTATTACAGATTAAAACTCTTGAAATATCACACATTCATACTTCTGTTGAATCAGTTATTACTCTTCAGGCTTTGACTAAATTGAAAAGCATAAGCAGAGGAAATGACAGCAAATGAAGCCAAATCTCTCTACTATGTGCCATTTAGAGTTTCTGCATCTGCACATGCGAAATACTTCTTGGACTGCGGGGGAAAAACAACTTAATTTAAAACTTAAATGCACCAATATTACCATGCATCATAATCATACTGGAATAATACACAATGCATTGTTTTTTCTACTTTTTCAAATATCAAATTGCAGTTGGTTCTCTATTTAATGACATTCTATTGAATGACTTTTCATAGTCCCAGATACTCCACTGCAGTTTTAGAAGCATTCTATTTAAGTACGATTTTTTTGTGGTCCCCTGAAAGTCGTTAAATAGAGTCAACTGTATTGTATTTCTCATCTATTTCTAATTAAATCATTTATTTAATAGTTTTAATAGGTTAACAAGCTGTTTTTAATAGCTTACTCTGTTTAACTTTTTTTGAACACAAATCAATAAACAATCAAAAGTTAGAACACATGGGAAAAAGTTCATGTAGGCTTGTGTCATTTGTCAACTTTTAAAGTCTAAAGTTGTATGATTTTCTACTTGATTACCTCTACAGATGAAAACCCTTGAAACATTGTACAGATCCATACTTCTGTTGATTCAGTTGTTACTCTTCAGGCTCAGGCTAAACTGAAAAGTACAAGCAGAGGAAATGACTGACAGTAAATGAAGCCAAATCTCTCTACCATGTACCATTCAGTAAGGAATTCAGTTTCTGAAGCTGCACACCCAAAATACTTCTTTAACTGTGGGGGGAAAAAACAACTTAATTTAAATCTTAAATGCAACAATATTACAATGCATCACAATGGAATAGTACGCAATGCATGAGTTTTCCCTGTTTTCATAAACAAATTATTATATTTCTGTTGTCTATTACACCAGGTTTCTACTTACTCAGATGAACAGTATAGAATAGCATCCAAAAGGAGAACAATTATAATAAATTAATATGAATTTCTGCCTTCTGTGCATAGAAAAAAATCAAGAATACCAAATATCAAGCGGGGAAACACTTTGCACACAATGCATTTTAACCTGGAGTGCTTGCAGACAAATAAGATAAACACACCAGTTGTGATCAGTGCTTCAATAGAGGCCACTTCAAGGTTAATACTTTAGAAAATAGGATTCCAGGTCTCCCAATGGATTCAAAAGTGCATCAAACATCATTTACACCTCAATACGAAATATTAAATACATTGTAACATTTTACCGGCATCAAATCATATTATCCACATGCAAGGCGGAGCGAAACAATTTTGTAATAGATTAACTAGGTGCATCAATTTTTAAATACATATTTGATTCTTTAATAATTGAAGTTTTCAATACTGTTTTTTTTTTGGGCACTCATCTAGTTCTTTTGTGAAACATAAAATAAATTTAATTATTTAAATTTGCCTTACCAAATTATCCTTGGGTACTTTCCGTTTGTTCATGCGAGTGAAACCATTGCAGTCGCCTAACGTCATAGTTGCCATAAACTCCAGGTCAAAATCACCAACGATTTAGCTGTTATTTACATCCACTCGACAAAATGCTGTCCATCTTAAGATAAAAGTAGCCTCACAAAAACGGGACCAGTAATGCATTGCCATGAAAAGAAAAAAGGAGCCAGGAATATAATACCAACATTACAGTGCAACAAGAATAACACAGTAAAAGAGCTATAAAAACATTATTGAAAAGATATTACATGAAGCAAATAGCATTAAGTATAAAATAATAACCCATAGCTATTTTAATTGCCTGTTGAGCTGTAGGAGCTCTTAGTATAAAAAATGGCAGTTAATGCAATAAATGTATCATCAAACAGAAAGCTGCATTTATGTTGATTAAAAATACACCAAACCGAGGTCCCAAAAACAACAGAAATCTTCTTTGGTGACTAAATACGGTTCATAAAACCAAGAATCGGCAAACTTAGGCTCATTAATGAATTCCGACACATTTTGAGCAATGTAGTCATTTATTACCTTATAAAACAGCTAATATATGCAACGTAGTATTATTTTTTTAAAGAGGAAGCAACTTGTAAGAAAATTAGATTAAATTTCTTACATGTCAGTTCGGTGTACTGTTCAACACACAAAACTTATACTCACTTGGATTTCCTTTTTTTGGCACTCTCGCCCGCCAAAAACATTGGTGTATTTTAATTTGTTCAAATGAAGAAAACTTCGCTCCTACTTCAAAAATCATTTCTCCATAATTACAATAATTAGATCATTAAAATACTATCCACATGGGAAAGAATGCTGAGAAAAAGCACGAGGAGCAGCAGTTGCTGCCAAAAAACAACGCGAACGTGATCGCCAAATATCGAGGCCGTCTGAAACCACGCCAAGTTACTTCAAAGGTTGCTAGAAAAATCGAGGAGTAGCAGACACTTCCTTTGAAAAGCAATAGCACCTATTTTCAGCTGAAACTAATAATCTAGATGGATTTGCACATAAGAAATTGAATGGCAATGGTAGTTTAACC